>NW_028278311.1:300000-600000 GCF_059751315.1 Micrasema longulum
AAACCAAGAGAAATCACTGTTTATTTATTACTCAATGTTTAAAAAATTCAAGATGTACAAAACAGTTTTAATTAAAATAGGTGCAATACAAGTGCTGCATAAAATCGCTAGTGTTTTATGGCAAAAAATTTTTTTTAACGATCTTCCTGAAAATCTTAAATCGTTAAAAAAATGAAATTATTTAGCAGAAAATTGAAAGGTGTGAAAATTGAAATTGGTGAAAATTGAAATTGGTGCATATTTTGATGAAACCTACTTTTGAAAATGTAAAATAGGAAACAAAAAAACGATTACGAACTCCCTATTTAAACACGAGCAGTTTACTCTCTTACAGAGATAGTAACGTGTTTTATAATATGTAATCTTATCTATTGGTAATTGGAATGTTTTTTTTCATGTTTATTTAAATAAAAATAAGTTTTAAAAAAAATGTGAAGTCGTTTGTAAAATTGCTAGAACGTTTATCTGAAAATGCATTTTACTTGCGTATCTTACATTCATTAAAATTTAATTGTAACCTGTCAAAAGTTTGGATAGGAAATATCCGTAAATAAAACCATTATTTTCACCATTAAATAAACAAATTTCTATGAGCATTTAATCTTAAATTCAAATTCTCAACAAAGCCGGACCGCAGAATTGATCGCCCTGCTTTGAACTTTCTTAGGGTACACATTACGAACCCTCTTCGCTCAGGGTAAGGAAATAAGATTAAGAATGCTTACAACAGATTTTCGAAATTACTATTATGTATAAATTGCATAACCGTACACGTTTGTGCCACCTAATTCATTTGCAATAAGTAAAATTAATATCGAATGCTTTTTTTTGTAGATTTTGTTTAGTGTACAATACTCTACCTATTTCAAGATATATAATATAGACTATACAAATATCACACCGTCAGCACTGAAATTAATACTTAAAATTCAACATGCGGCTTAACTTTTGAACTCTCCTACTCCTTCCATATCCTTTTTACCTGCATCCCCATCTGGCCTCATTTAATACAAGTTAGTATATTTCTGTATTTTTTTATACAGGGTGTTCATTTAACCCTGTTACATCCGAAACCACGATGATCAGTATGAGCAAGAAGACATATTGGCACATTAAAATATATTTTTTAGAACAAATAAAATTTTTAAAAAAATTATATAAAAAAAGCAAATGGTTGCTTACTTCTGCAGGGGTAAAACGAGAAGGGGAAGGGGGGAGTCTGGTACTGCGCCGCGCTCCCTTCACTTTTCCCCCGCAGAAGTAAGCAATCATTTGTTTTTTTTAAATATTTTATTTTTAAATTTTTTCTTTGTTCTAAATATTTTTAAAAATATGATAATATGTCTTCTTGCTCATACTGATCATCGTAGTTTCGGATGTGACAGTGTTTAAAGAACTCCCCCTATAAGCAGTATGTTTATTTACACCGAGAATGTTCAATATTTTGGAAGAGCGTATTAAGCTATCGAGGACAAAAACTATTATCAGGAGAGGAGTTATGGACTGGATTTTCCTTAGTGGGAGGGATTTGAGAGGGGACTCCTTGATAATTTTCCGAATATTTGAGTTTTCTGTTTACCATATTGATATGCCATATATCTGTTTTAAAAAAAAAATTGTGTTTCTGATCCTATATTTGTGGTGATATACTCATTTGTCTGTGCCAACAAATTGCTCGTCTCAACTCAACACACGAGTTGGGACTAATATGCCAAATAATGTGTAACAATACTACCTGTATGTAAATATGTAAATAAATAAATAAAATATATATGTCTTAAGTCACATTGCACAATTTGTAGAAACCTGTAATTGTTTGTGAACTTATGCAATATTTCTTAGGTGTTAAACTGTAAATATGTAGAACTGTTCTAAATCAAATAAAATAATAATGCAAATATTAATATTAATTATATTCCCACAAGTTAATGAACTATGGTATATTACAAAATTACCGTTGTAAAAATAGCATAACTTTATTGAAAAGTTAGCATAAAGATAAAGAGAAATTCACAACAAATTATCATTCTTAAAACTAAATATTAAAACGCCGCATTTTAATACATATTTGTTTATTAAGTTATTTAATAAAGTTATTCTTACTGGATGTAAAAAATAAAATTAAATAAAGAATAATTAAAAAAAATATATATACAGATAGCAACCATGAAGTATCGCATTATAAATAAATTGTCTATGTTTTATTAATGTATGTATATGTGTGCGCATGGGTGTATGCACATGTGTGTGTATTTACATGCGAATATTTGTGAGTATATATATATATGTGTGTATATATGTGTATGTGTGTATGTATATGTATCAAAATGTGTATAGAGTAAGTTTATATTTTATTAGTCTGTGCTCTCTATTAGTTTGTTAACTATTATCATATATTAGAATGTAATTGCCTAGCTTAGAACGGGGTATGTATCAATTCAACTTTTAATGTGTAGAAATACTGCTAGGATCTTAAAGAAACAGGATGGTATCACATTTCATGTGTAATTAGCAAACGAATATTTAAGTAGCAAATTCATTACTTAAAAATTCAATTGTTTTTCCATCTGTCAGATTGTCGAAGAAACAAAATAGAAATTTTGTAAGTAGTGCCAGGGTAGTAAATTTGTTTACCCTACTTTGTTCATCTAATGAGAGAACTAATGAAAATTTGACCTCGGATTAAAAAACTCTGGGGTGGACATTTGACCGACATTATCTTCAAAACATCAAATATTATTTAACATGATATAAAAATATCCGTTTTATGTAGAATAAAATTTATTTTATGTATATATTTTTTTTTTAGTAAAATAAATATTTGCGTTCTTATGATTTACCCAAATATTAAATTTTGAGGGCCATTTTCAACGAGTTGTAAATAACTCACTATTAGAAAATGGGAATCATGTTGGGGTAGAGTAGGATTCGAACTACGGAGCTTTAGCCACAAGACCACAACCCGTTTCAAGTTTAAAGTTCGTTAATTCAATTACTCTTATAAAATGACACTTTACTTTGTTGTGTCAATCAATATTTCCACGTGCACGATAAAATTTCGGAGAAATTAACAGATTGCTTTTTTTTTACATTACATTTGTGTGATGATTATTTTTTTCCCATCAAGCAACATTACGCGGCGATATCACGAATGCGCGCGGTGAAAGTGGTGCATAGTGGGGGGATCATTGGACACAGACCGATGTTTTCAAATATGATTCTACGCTCCTTCAGGACTATTAATATCAATACATGTGCCAGCCAGGATTTGTAGACGGTACCACCTGTTTCATGTACCAATGAGTAAAACATCGTATGTTTTTTTTCGTAGGACTTTTTCAATGTACAATACAAAATTAAAAAATATAGATTACACAAACATCACTCTGTCAGATTTAAAATTTACACTAAAAATGTATTATGTAACTCAGTAGACATTATAATAATAAATATGTACATCTCCTCTCCCCTCCTTATCCTCTCTTCAAGCATTTTTGTCCTTATCCCGTCCAATTTACAGTAACTTAATGTTCTTAAAATTAATATTTAAAAAATCTTTGATTATTGAGTACATGAAAATAACATTTTGATGTGTATAAATTGTATGTATTTATTTGATATGTAATATATTTTCTTTACTAATTTTGTATACTATGTGGAAATCTGTTATTAGTTCTGAGTTTATACACTTTATCTGTTTGTTTACTAAAAATATGTGTGTAGAACTGTTGATTTCCCTAATAAAATAAAATAAAATAAAAATTATTAATTCTATGGGTAAATAGTTATAAGCACAAGGATATAGACAAAACCATTGATTAAGGGAGAGAGGAAAAAAATTTGGACCGGGTGGGAAATGGAAGACGGAAAGAAATGGTTATATTTTAATTTGATACAGTGATCGGATAAAAGAAGACAACTTGTTATCAAATAAAACAAGACGGGGATATTTGTTGGCAGATCTAAGAAGTCAAGGCAAGGGGGTTTTAATTATATGATAGAAAAGATTTAGATGTGAGTAAATATTTAAACTTTATAGTCTGTTATTTTAAATATCATTATGGAAAGGTATTTTTTTCATTAATTTCACTGGATATTTTAGTCTACATGGACTGAAATGTATTTAAAGCTCCTTTTTCCGAACTTTGTTATGCGATATTTTGTTAGATGTAGATTTTATGAGTGGCGCGTATTGTGACTGAATATCGCGTTGAAAATGTGCTTTAGATTTGTACGAGTTGAGAATTATAAATTAAGAAATTTGTTTATGACGTAACATGTTTATTTATCAATTTTACACTGAATCTTTAACAAAAACAAGCATTATTTATACATGCAGTAAGTAAGAACAAAACAACAATAAAATATTAAAAATGATGTTAGAAGTTTCGAACGTGCTGAATCGAATTGAAAAAAAATATATTCGCACGAAAGAAAAAAAAGAACTAAAAAATAGCCCATTCAGAGTTAATGTGAATTATGTATTATTCATAAATATCCCACTGAAGTCTCTAGACTTAGTGGATAACTTAAATTATAACATGTGATTTGAAATATTTTTAATTATTTTATTTTATTTATTAAAAGAACACAGTATAAAAAAAAAGTATAAACTTCACAAATAAACCAAAATTATAGGCCAATTATAGTATTCCATATATTAACATGTAACAACAGTCATGAAGAACATTTTAGAGGAGGTAATACAGAAGTCTAGACATCTACAGGGCTTATGATCTGTCAATGGCTGGTTTAAGTGGTCACTTTACACACTGTGTAACATTTACCATTCTGAGATATTTGAGCATCTATATTCCTTCAATTCTTCCATCTGTTGATGTTTGTGAAGTTAAAGTGCTGAAACCTTTATTTGTGCGGGTGAGATTCATCTAATTGAATTATTTCACCTACATACTAGGCAACGCCTGAAATTATTATTTTTTCAATTTCTATACTTCTTCATGGACCAGGTGGATTTATCAACAATATTTTGAGTTTGCCCAAATTTTTGTCGACAAAATTTGGACAAACTAAAAAAAAGTAAAATATCTATGTATAACTAAATACAATGACAAAAAATAAGAAAAAAAGAGTACCTTTGAAAAGCCACTCCCTATACTTGTAAAAAAATAAAATATTGCAATGAAAGAGAAACAATAAAAAAGTTTTAAAAAATAAAAATAATTGTTTAGTCGGTCTTAAAAATCTTTTCACCAGCGGATCCATACAAAGTAACCCCAGATCAGCCTTCCCTCCTTTCTTCTTTCAAACAAGAGAATATTATTAAAATATTGTTATTATGGTTATTATTAGAGCACACAGGAATAAAATGTTTTTGTGTACCCTAGTCCTATTTCAAGATTCAAAATAAATTAAATAAAAAAATATGAAAGCATTTAAAAAAGAAAATATTTGGATAAAGATAAAGTTGAGTTTTTCTACTGACATTTCTTGGTGTAACTGCATTTTAATTATAATAATAAAAATACTTTATAGTTTTATTCCACTTTTATTTATAATTATTTGATAATTTTTTTTTGTGTTTGTTTTTTTTTTGAGTTTGTTAATTTATTTTTATTTTTTATTTTTTGTTTTAGTTAAAATGTACTATGTTTTTCTGCCTGAAGTTGTGGATTAATAAATAGGAATATTTTATTTTTTTCTTTTTTTATTATCTAAATGAAGAGTATTAGTATCTCTCTTATTACAAATTTAGATTTCAACTTATTTATTATTATGAATCGAAGTCACTTTGAAGAATTAGAGAAAATGTTGATTGTTCTAAATACACGAATTCATCACTAGTCTGACGATGTCAGTCACGACGAAACCCGGTCACAGGTAAAAAAAATATAAAATAAGTATAAATAAAACTGGAATAAAACTATAAAGTATTTCTATTATTATAAATAAAGATAAAGTACAGTTGGATTAAATGATTTTTTGTTAATTTTTAAATTTATTGCAGAAAATTAGTACACACACTTAATAATAGAGAATCTAGATAAAACTAATTAATGTAAAATTAAAACGGAGTGTTCTCTGTTTATGATAGTCTCCATCTAACATAGCTCTACCTGTTCTAAGATAAAGATTTTTTATCTTTAGAGCATAAGCAGCCCTATACTAATAAAACAATAACATAAAAAAGAAAAACTAAAACTACTTAATTATAAATGCCCAGCTAATCAAATGTAAGAAATTAAAAATCGTTATTATACAAAAATAAAGTATATATATGTCCCAAGAGTACATGTTACTTAAACATGAATAATAAAGTATAATATATAATTAAAAACAAAAAAGAAGAAAATAATTAAAGATAAACATAAAGTACAGTTAAATTAAATTATAATTATTATTTGCAATTAAGGTTCTATCATTTTCTTTATAGTTGTTTTGAGTTAATATGTTTAACTAACTAACTATATTACCATTGCTCTGTCCACACATAGTGGTGCATAGGGCATTGCATTGGTAAATTAAATGCAGCGTATTTTGATCATGCGTCACATAACCTTTAGAATACCTAGTGTCAATACGAACTATTGTCAGAATTCGTTTTGACACAGATCGTGTTCCACTTTAAACAGCTTTTTTAACCATATAGATATCTATCATACAGAATTACAATTATTTAAAATAGTGTATTGAAAACTTTTGAATAAAACTACCGTTGATCCTTTTTTCTCTTACATCAATTCAAATTACATACATTAATATTATTATTATAAATCAAATTTCTCTTTTGAAATTTGTATGACTACTAAAGTCGCTTTAATGAAATTTTATCGACTTCTCTTGGTTTAAAATCTTCTCCTTATATTGCTTTCTCAAATTTTAAAGATTACTTGCTAAACTTGTTGTTCCTTCTTTATTCTTTCTTTTTTCTCTGCTGCATTGGCATGTTTTTATACTTTTAAACTACTTTTTATTACTTATATTATATATGTATATAATATCAATATATGGCATGTTTTCATACTTTTAAACTACTTTTTATTACTTATATTATATATGTATATAAAATCAATATATTGCTGCTCTTACTATAATGTGTCATTAATTTTGAAGATGTTTTTTTAATTGACTTAAATTTGCTGTCTTATATTTTACTTAAAGATTCTTCTCATCGTTTCTTTGAATCCCTTTAAATAAATATGTGTATATTTATGTTTTTCCTTTTTTTTTAAAAATGTTTTTACTATTTTATTTTATTTTTACATCCGAGCATGTTTTTCATTCTTTATTTCAATTCATAATTTTTAATTACTCTTACAATTTTTTTTCATTTTTAATATTATTTCCATTTGTAAATACTCACTACAAACTACAAACTTTAAAATATCTTTTTTTTACTTAAATTTTAATTTTTAAACAACTTTCATTTATGTTTTTCTTTTTCCTTCTCTTTTTTATACTTTCATAATTAACCTTACATATAATTGCTTTATAATATGGAAACTCACTGGTCCATTAGAATTAAGTCTAATCGTGTAAAATATATATTTTCTAACTGTACTGTATGTTTCCTAAATAAAAGAAAATTAATAAACAATAAAAAAATAATAACTTATCTTAGGAAGGGTAATTTTTTAAATAAGCACATGTTGGTAGAATACGCCGGGATAACTTTGTAATGTGAAAAACGAACAGAATTAGCTTATTTGGCGTCATCGTTTCTTTATTGTATCCAATGGCGTATAGGGCACTCCATAAGCACACCAACCGCAGCGCATCTTAATACTTTTTTGATCACGCAAAGGTAAGATTATTAGTCTTAGGTTTCAGATCCGGGATTATGAAATATTCTAGTGGATTTGTAAAAAAAGGGAGAAATAAATTTCATGAATGAATTTGGGTTGTGGTCTTGTGGTATTGTCAACGACGATGAACAAAAGTGCAAGTTTCGGTCTCTATTATTAAAGACACCGCCAGGCTGTACACAATAACCAACTTAATACGCCACCAGCAGCTACTGAACGGAAGTCGGCGAAGCCAGACCTTCTACGGTCAGCGTTGGTAGTTGACGTCTCACACGACTTCGTAACAGACACCCAATCGTTTCGTAAAGTCATTCTGTCTTGTACACGGTGTACTGCTGTGGGGAAATGCCGCAGATATTGATTCTGTTTTTGTGCTGGAGAAGAGAGCTTTTCGAGCAATTTACAATTTTTATTTATTTTTTTTTTTAAAAGAAATATTTGCGTTCTTACGATTTACCCAAATATTTAATTTTGAGGGCCATTTTCAACGAGTTGTAAATAACTCACTATTAGAAAATGGAATCGAGTTGGGGTAGAGTGGGATTCGAACCACGGACCTTTGGTCCGTGAGTCCGAGACACTAGCCACAGGACCACAACCCGATATGAATCTCAAAGAACCACATAGACATAAGTTTAAAGAAATCAATAAATTGACAGTTACGTGTCGATATATTTATGAAAACCTGATCTTTGTCGGTAAAAATATTTATGATTTCGAGAGGAACAGAGTTTTCCATAGGTTCAACACTAGAAATAAAGATATGATAGTCGTGCTTGCTACTAGACTGCAAAAAATAATTATTATTTTGCCTCACCCTATAAGGTACCTCTTGAAATTCAGGCTTTGTTTACAAAAAAAAAAAACATTTTGTCAAGCACAGGCTGTTTGGAAAGAGCTATTATGGATTAGTGTTTATTGATTTAGTTTGTCGATTTAAGTTGTGTTGTTTTAAATTTATTCGTTTGTAAGGTTTTATTTACTAGTTGAATTGTATTATAAAGTTGAAATTTATAAGTGGTTCAATAAATTCTATGTAAATAATATACTAAACTAAACTAAACCATACACATTTCGTAACTATATATTCAAATACTTATCATAGTAAAGTACGATCTCGATTTGTAGTAAACTTGATTGAATATGACAGCGAATTTTTTCATTTAAATAACATGCAGCCTATACTCTAAAATCACTTTACTGCTCATTGGTTCGTCCTATTCTTGAATGCGCCTCCGTAATATGGTCTCCTTCATATGTTACTCATATAAATCGCATCGAATCAGTTCAGCATAAATTTATAAGAAAAATTGGATACAAACTGGGAATCACAAGAGATCACTATATCTATACCGACATGGAACTTTTCCTTAATATATGCAGTTTCTTACAATATCGATTTAATGTAGATTTAATTTGCATGTTTAAAAAACTCAATAGTTTATTTGATGTCCCGACTATTCTTCAAAAAATATCTCTTAATGTTCCTTCACGTAGACTGAGAAATAATGAAATTCTGTTCCTCGGTCATCAAAAGACTAATTATGGTTTCCATGCGCCTCTACCCAGAATTATTAGATTTGCATATGAAAATCAAGATCTCAATTATTTTTATTGAGTTTTTTTAACAAATAAACTGAAAGAATATTCCCAATAAATTAACGGTGTATTTGTAGAATTAACCTGGATTCCATAATGCCTGTCTAATGTATTAATTTGTCTTTGCTTATCGTTGTTGTATTGATTCTATTATTTCTTACTGTATTATGATTGTTTTTCGGGATATGATTTGTTTAAATTGGAAATTGTCCGTCAATTTGTTAAATAAATAAATATACTACAAACGTCCTGATAAGTTTAATATTATTTATACAAAACACATCACAATCACATCTAATCAATCCGAGACGAAAAGCTTTCACTACTAGTTGAAAATAGGTCCAGTATTGAAATATTTCGGTGAACAAGAACGCAAATATATCTCAAAGCAATGTGGTTTACACGTGTATTCCAAGGTAGACGAGAATATTTCTCAAAGCTGTAAATAGCCAAGAACCGAAATTTCTTATTTTTCCAAAAAGCGAATAAGACAGAATAGTCATCGGAACGAGAATCTCGTGTTCCTTCGTATTACTAGTGGGTTCTCCGCTCTACCCCCTCGGTAATAGTATCGGGGTTGGGATGGGCGGCGAGCGAGAGGGCGGATGTCGCATCTCCCTCACACGCGTCAGGGCGGAACACAAAGGCAAGTGGGCGGGAGAAATAAGTTAAATTACATCGGAGAGATGAATGGGAAGAAGATTAAGACACAGACACTTAGAAATTTAAAGAAATTATGGATACGCTCTTCCCCCTTCCATAGTTTGGGCCTGGTTCATTGTTAGTGACCTTTACACTTCCTTTTGTCGTGTCAATACCCGATAAATACGCTTTGATATTAAATCGAATACTCTTAGGTGCACACGTTTCCTTTAAATATGTTTTTAAAAGTAATGTTTATGTGTTCATTTATATATACACTCAACGGACATTTTAAAGGACATATTTATACATAGAAAATAATTATAAAGGAATATAGAAAGACACAATGGTATTTAATAGACTTGATGGAAGTGGAAGCGGGAGAGAGGTGTATATAATTGAATTGGATTCAGTGGTCGTTTGAAAGAAGACAACTTGTTATCAAAGAAATCAAGACTGGTATGTTTGTTGGAAGACCTAAGAATTCTGGGCATAGGGAAATAAAAACCACGGTTTGTTCAATGATTATCGGTATGAAAGAGTAAGTTTTGTCTGAGGTTTCTAGTTGGGATATTTAATTTTATTGAGCTCAGTAGTTCAGGCGCATCAAAGAGTGAGTTGAGAAGAGTGAGTTAAATAAGACTAGAAAGTAGGATTTATTTCGACGGTCTTGAAGAGAAGATATATTTGAGCATTTAGATATATAAAGAAATAAAAATATTATAAGTTTATTTATTTAGATATGTACAGTTTAAATGATTATAATTAGAATCTTTAAGAAATACGTATTTAAAAATAGAAGGGCTTGCCATCTAATAGCACGTATTCATTTATTTGTCATGAAATAAAGCGACCATGGTTTAAATTATATAACAAAAATGATAAGGTTGAATCAATGCTATTCAGATAAATTAAAATAAAATAAATAAGGACAAAAAAAGGAGACAAAGGGAAGGAAAAAGAAGGAAATTGATGAGGAGTGGTGAAAGATGAATGAAGGAAAGTAGGAGTGGAAAATTGCATTTGATTTGATGGTGAAAAATGAAGAGCAAAAAAAACAAAACGTCTTTTTTCTGTTATTCTGTATCAAGTTTGTTAGTTCTTTTCCGTACCCATTATGTGGAGTGTTAAATATATCTGGAGTATTAAAATTCTTGTTAAATGTTTCACATATACGAGTGATGATATTAAAAGTATTTAAGGCATTAACGTTGTCAAAAACATTTTGAGTATGTCCAAATGTTCGTAGACAAGGCTGGATTTTACTCAATATTAATCTTTTTTGGGTGATCCCGTGTAAGTTGTATTCGATCCGATGTTTCGGCCACCGTTGCGGAAGCAATCTTCAGGGTAATTTGTGTATTTAACAAGAAAAAAAATGCGTTTATTAACTAGTAATTTGTATCCTGCCGCAGTCGGCAGTAGGCATATTACTTGTCATTTTTGTAGTGTGTAGTGTCGGGAACCATGTGAGTTTAACTACGCATCTGTAGATTTTACTTCTTAGGGAGTATTAAGATTAAAATTCAATTTAAAATTCAAAATATATATTCAACTAACTAGTATAAAAAAAGTACAAAAACGATGACTTTGTTGAATGTAGACTAAAGACTACGAGGAAATAAAGAGAGATGTATGTTTTCCATTGGAAAAAATATTACGCATGATTTGACGGAGGTAGAGAGTAAGATTAAATCAACTCAATATTAATAATATCTTTGTTGTTGACGTCAAAGTTTAGTTCATTCATCAGGCTAACTATTTAATTTATGATAGTTTTCAGAGTTTCTTCAGAATTTAAAAAATCACTCGTCATTTGTGAGCATATTTTTTTCTAGGAATATTTCATTCCTGACTCTTTTATTTTAGCCCACGAGTCTCTTTTATTGCTTATTGCGTTAAATATATTTGAGTTCTTCCGAAATTCTCCACACCTTTCCTGTCAGTTTCCTTGATGGCCTAATTAATTATTTCCCTCATATAATATCGTTTAAACGTAGCTATCACTAGTCAACCGCGGAATCAACTGTATGAAAGCGATCAATTTTTGCATTATCGGTAAGTAGAAAGTTGAAGTAAATCTTCAATAAAAACAAATCTTGTCACCCCTTTCTAAGCGAATAATTCTTAATGATTAAATATTTTTTTATAAAATAGCGAATGTTACACTTTAAGTCCCTGATTTAGCGAAACCGATAAGTATCAAGTACCTACCAAATAAATATACAAGATTGCAGTCTACCTTTGGTGTGGCGTCTGGTAGATAAAATTATTTTGTAAATTTTACAATCGTCAGACTACACCGGCTCAGAAAAAAGTATGGAAAAATTTATATGTTTCGTTTTCCGTTGTAGTTTTTAGATTAAAAATACTTACGGCAAAAAAATCAAAATAACTATCATTTTTCGAATGCTGTAAAAAATCACTGATTTTCTGTATTTTATTTTTTTATCTTTTTGTATCTAATGTGATTTGTATATTGGCGGACTTATTGCCAAATAGCAATTTCTTTTAACCAACCAATAAAATAATAGTTTAATTTTTATAATTCAAGTTACAAAACAAATTAAAAAGAAAATAAAGATCAAAAAGCTCTTTAGCTTTTTGAAATAGAAACAAACGTATTTGTTTATAAATAACCTTGAATCAATACATTACTCAATGGGAAAAAGGAAAAAAGAAGAAAAAGAAAAGGAGGAGAGATTAAGAAAGGGAAAAGATATGTTTCTTCAGACGTGATTTGAACAGAGATATTGTAGTAACATCTTTGATGTTGGATGGGAGATGATTCCACAGTCGAGCCGCATGGACACTATACGAGTTAGAGAAGAAAGAGGAATTGTGGATGGGTATTAAGAGAGTGCCTTGAGAATTTGAACGAAGAGGTTAACCATGAACTGATAAGCGTTGAAATTTTTCACGCAGGGATATAGGAGCGTTAGGACTATGAAGTACATTGAACAGAAGTGAGAGGGAGTGATAGTCTCTCCGCTGTCTAATTTTGAGCCATTTCAGTTGCCTACGATTAACATAAATGTGGTCATTTTTCCTAAGACCAAAAATGTACCTTATGCATACTTACCTGCACTTAAATATATTTTTATTTATTTATTTATTCATACAAATACATACGTATTATTAAAAAAATAATAATAACGTTTCGCAACTTTTATGAGGCCAAGAGCCCTGTGCCCTAATAATAATAACTATTGTTTCATATTTTTTTACGTAAAACAGTTGTATTAAAAAAAAAATTTAATACGTACCTCGCTCCTTTTACGTAATACTTAATCTTTATTTATGTATCTATATAAATCAGCCTCGTGGTGTAATGGTCAACGCGTTTGCCTACAATGTGAGAGGTCTTGGGTTCGATTCCCGACATTGTCGATATGAAATATTTATTAAAAAGGGTGTTTATACACTAGAATATTCCATAGTCCCTGGACTGGTACCTGAAGCGTAAGACTGATCATCTTATTTTCATGTAACAAAAACAATCAAGATACGCTGCAATTGTGTACTGATTCAGTGCCCTACGCATCATTAGGTGCGAAAGGGAATGATGATAATATAAAGCATAATGTATAATGACTTTAAATATGTTTCTTGCTTTTGTATTCTGTTTTTATTTCGCATTTTACTGAATTTCAAAATATTTTTTTATACACATTTATATATTTTTTTTGCTACATTTTTTACTTTGTCATCTATCTTTATAACTGTTTCTATATATTGATGACTGTTTTTTATATTTTTTTGACTTTCTTTAAACGGGGTAAGTAACCCTAGTTAGGCAGTTAAAGCAACCTTTTATAAATTATAATTTTGTGTATGTAATACCTTTAATATGATAATAAATAAATAATAAATCGATATTAAAAAAATATTTGTATATTTATGTTTATTAGATAAATATTACTTTTGTAATGGAAGCTTGAATTGTAATTTAGTACCTATTATGAAAAAGTATTTGGGCGTATATAATAAATAAAATAAAAATCTGGAATAAAACGTTTTTTTTTTTTAATGCACGAAATAGCGAATTATGCGAAAGTAGAATGTGCAAAAGTCGAGGGCCGCCAGTATTCATATATGTACTTCATGTTACATGCACCTAAACCAATCTGTTTAATAACACGTGGAAATTAGTAGGTCATGATATGGACATGAATACGGAACACGTGTTCCCACAAATTGTATGCGGTTTAAAACAAATAAATTTGTCGCCATTATCCATGGAAACATTCTGAATTATCTGAAAATTATTTTGGAGAAGGTGAAAATGTTTCATACGAACTGGCATTTAATAAAACAGCGCATTGTTGCTATGCTTCATAATATATCAGAATAATTATTTAACTTTAAAAAATACTGTTTTCCAAGCGTATGTGGTTTTATGCTCGAGGTCCTGGGTTTGATTTTTGAAATGAAACATTTATGTACGTACATGTTGTTTTAAATGTGTCCTTGCCCGTGTAGGAGAAAATTGCAATTCTGTGATTTAATAAAACCAGAATCTTGGACGACTGTTACTGACTTGATGACTGCTCTCTGATAAAAGTCATGATAAAACAGATAATCGTGTGAAGATAAGTCCGTCCCTTAGTGTAGTGGTTGGCGTATTTGCTATCTACGCATGGCATAAGATCTTATCTTCACGGAACAGATGTTGCACTGCATTTGTAAAACAAATGTACAATACACCACTGGTTCCTGATAGGGAAAAGATGTTCAAAATAGGATTGAAGGCTTCCATTTAAAAAATATTATTAAAGCGTTATACCGGGTTTATTTATTCCATAGTAAAAGCGCGGTATGAAGAAATCTTGTAAGTAAACGGTCGCTTACACGTGGACAATACAAAATTGTTCTGTCCTAGGACTCAACCATTGTTCACGTGTAAACAGCAATTTGTAGGCTGTTCACGGAGTTAGAACAAGACAATATTGTATTGTTCGCATGAAAACGATACTTAACGTCCACGGTGCAAATACATACCTACTGTAATATTTATTTTTTGTCGGCCTCGTGGTATCATGGTCAGCGCGTTTGCCTACCGTGCGAGGTCTCTGGTTCGATTCCCGATGTGGTTGATACGAAATTGAAAATTGAGTCGGGTTGTGGTCCTGCGGCTAGTGTCTCGGACTCACAGATCAAAGGTCCGTGGTTTGAATCCCACTCTACCCCAACTTGAATCCCATGTTCTAATAGTGAGTTATTTACAACTCGTTGAACATGGCCCTCAAAATGAAATATTTGGGTAAATCATAAGATCGCGAATGTTTCTTTTATTTTTAAGGGTGATTTAAAAGGGTGTTTTCGAACTAGAATATTTCATAGTCCCTGGACTGGTACCTAAAGCGTAAGACTGATCATCATACCTTCATGAAACAAGAATAATCAAGATACGCTGCGATTGGTGTACCAATGCAGTTCCCTATTTATATTATTTTATTTGATTTATTTAGGAAATACAACAGTTGCTCTAATAAAATAAAATAAAAAATATACACATTCAATTAAAGTTTTTCACAAATATAATGAGAGAACATGTTACACAGTAAAGAGAAAAAATAATATTTTAAATAAGACAACAATGTGAAGGTAAAGGGATGAGGAAATAGAGTGGACGAGTGGATGAGAGGGATTTTCATAATAAAGTTGACCGATTCAAAATTTGAAATGAACAACATGAACATAATTAAAGGTACATAAACTTATAATACACTGACAAATATTTACTGTTTGTAAGTTCAATTCTGAGCAGCTACGATAAATAAACGAGTTATGAACACTTAAAAAAAAATACACCATTAGGTATGGAAAGTAAATGATGATGATGATATAAAATACTGTTTTTGTCGGTTACGATGTTTTGACGATTGTAGCTCGTTATGTAAAAACAACACCATGAATACACACAGTATAAATAATATGATATTTACACGCAACCAATCTATGATTTATAATAATTGTGTGTATCGAATTCTTGCATGTAAAAGGTTTTTGTTGGAGTATTTATGTTTAACACTTTATGTTCCTGGATTCGTTTCCGATGCGTGATTGTCGACGAAAAATATTAATTCATTATGTGTTTTTTATTGCAACATTGTATATACCCTAGAATAGCACCTAAAGCGTAATAAGAATAATTTTACCTTCATGTATAAATATACAGCAAACAAACAAACAAACAAACCATCACGCCGTTTCCGTTTCCCCGTAGGGGTAGGCAGAGAGGATAGAACACCATATCACTCTATCTTTGCATACAGACCTCGGTTCATTTACATTCATACATCTTCTCATGCACGCACGCCGATTATTCCAACTTTCATGTCCATCTTCAAGTATTTGATGGAATTGATCGTGCCATGTCTTTCTCAGCATTTCTCGTTTTCTACATCCAACAACATTTGCATCGTAGACCCTTTTAGCCGTTCTTTCGTTGTCCATTCGCTCTACATGTCCAAACTAACGCAGCACCCCCTGATTCTGTCGATAATGCATACTCAGCCTTACACAGTTCACGGATCTCGACATTCTAACATACAAATAGTCTCGTGTTCAATTCCCGAAATGGTTGACATGAATTATTAATTCAAATAGCTGTTAAACTATTATAACGTCCAAAACAATTTTTTTTAAATAAATATTTGCGTTTTTATAATTTACGCAAATATTAAATTTTGAGGGCCATTTTCAATGAGTTGTAAATAACTTACTATGAGAAAATGGGAAACAAGTTGAGGTAGAGTGGGATTCGAACCACGGACCTTTGATCCGTGAGTCCGAGACACTAGCCATGGGACCACAACCCGATTTTCGATGGAGTTATTCCGTTATTATGATGGAGTAAAGCTTGAACGAGCGTCGACGTCCAGGAATCTCGGGGTGCTGTTTGACGTCAAGTTATCATTTAATCTACATATAATATCATTACGTAGAAACTTCCTTAAAACGCTTGGATTTGTTCTTAGAAATAGCATTTTTTTTTTTTAATATTCAGGCCATCTATAAAACACGCTTAATATTATATAAATCTATGCAATATCACGCAGCAGTCTCCAGCAATGGTCTCTTCCCTTAGGCACAATTCAGACTTGTACACGCTTTCTGAAAATGGTTTTCGTTTTGGAGAACTTAATTTGTTAATTCAGGACATTGCACACTCTTGGAACCGCAAAAAATAAATTCCTCCGAGTAAACTTCGCACGTGTTTTTGGAATGAAATAATTCAAATTACAGGAAAAGCTCGAACGAGCATTCTGTTGGGATCTATTATTGTAGCCGCATGACTAGAAATGTGTCAATGACTCTTTAAAAAAAAATGTTTAAGATCCAGTACCTTCATGAATTTGAACAATGTCTCATATGGGTAAGTGGAGGGACATCACAGCATCACTCTTAGTATTAATTTTTGAACGTTTATTAAGGGGTTCATGATAGACGCGGCGCAACCTCCTCAGCCCACTATATCATAGGTTGCCACTGACTGGAAAATAGCAAAATACACAGTTCTGAGAGTGTCAATGTCCCCTAAGTGAACAGAATACATGACACAGCTTTCTCAATCTGCAAACCAGCGATTGGACCTTTACCTCCCATAGTTAATTTTTGACAATAATTATTCCCAGGTATTAAACGTTCTCACCTGGTTTTAAAAATCTTGCATTAACAATCGGATTTTATTTCCAGATTTAAATAGGATTCAGGTGATAATCTGTTACTAATACTAATGTAAAGAAAAAAGAGGCGTTTTTAACGTTAAAGGGTAGATTATTGCACAATCGAGCAGCTGTAACTGTGAAAGAGGAGGTAAGAAAATTAGAGCGGTGAAAGAGTATTAAAAGCATTTTCTCGTTACAAAAACGAAGAGATAGTCCATGTTGTGAAAGAGATTAGAAGAGCTCTTTCAGATAAACAGGCAAAGTGGGATAATGTAAAATATTGTGAATTAGTGATAGAATGTGAATGTTTCTTCTATGCCTGATACTGAGCCAGTGTAGTTGCGTGCGATATTCGGTTATGTGGTCAAATATGCGAGGATTAAAGATTTAACATACACAAACATTCTGCAATCGTACTAACTTATCTAGTAATTCAGAGTTAGCATCGGAAAAGATACATCAACATAATCAAGAAGTGGAAGAAGTAAGCTCTGTACTGATGTTCGCTTAACATTAATTGGCAAGAAATTTTGCAATTTTTTAAGTGAGTGCAAACTGCTATAAAGATAACTACCAACTTCGTTAACCTGATCGTGCCACCCTAAATGCTTATGTATGATAATACCTTTTTTCATAATAAGTCATGAATGGAATTTCTGTGCCATCTATTTTGAAAATTATGTATATACCCTGTTAGAATAGCCAGTTAAACTTTTCGTAATATATCACATGTAATAGCGTCAAACTTTTGAAATAACTCTAATTAAGGCGTACATCTTTCTTTGCAAAAAATACTCTCTGTCTATAAAAGGCAACCGAGAAAATACTTTGTTTTTTTTTTAAAATAGTTTAACACACATTTCCTTCAACAACACACGTTATAAGTTACGCAGTTTTACATTTGCATTTTTTTTGGCAAATTAAACATAGAACAATATTCTCGGTCGTATGAAAGGATCCATTCGATATTTGACCCTCAAGTTTTTCTTGTTATTAATTATGATGAAAGCAGCCAGCCATAGAAAAGTGAAACTGTGATGATAGTACTTTTGTGAAAAGAGTTAATAATTAAACCTACACAACAGTTGGAATGTTTTTTACTTTGACCAATGATAAATAATACATGCATTCCTTTTTATATAATACGAAAAATAATTTTATGATGTATTTGACTAGTTTTATTGATTTTAAAAATAATGTCTGACCGCACAACATAAGATGTGTATTTTGCAGAAAACAGCCAGCCCAAAAAAAACTCTTATGTATGTTGTGTCATGATTGTAATATTATTTTATATTTATATTAGGGGGCTTAATTTCAAAGAATCACTTATTTATTTATTTTAATAAATTAAAAAATAGTTTAAATGACAACACAACTTTAATTATGCATTTATGAAAACAGCCGGATCTAATATTAAATGATACCTCATTCAAACTTTGAATGTAGGAGATGACATTCTGTATTAAAACGTGTTTTTTATTAAAAGTATTTTTAAATTAATGAATTTTTAAAACAAAAATACTTATGTATTTATCCACTTAAATTTATTTATGGAAACTAGATTTCTAGAGGCATTAATCTTCCCATCAGCATCAATAGCGTCAGATTTTTTTTGTGCTGTGGGTGTTTTCTGCAAATTGAGAAATGCCGTTTTTGTGATTAACACTATTTTCAGAAGGCGATTATTACAGTTTTTGTTTAAGGGCGGCCTGCTGTTTTTAGCAGATCATAGAATAGGGAAATATCACATACTACGAACACCGATAAAAATATATGAAATGGATTTAGAAAAATTAGTTGTATTTTCATAATCAATGTGGATTTTGTGGAGAAATGTTTTCATAAATAACTTGTTGAAATTAATAATAAAAAAATATGTCACTAGAAAAACGCGACATGTTTGGCATTGATGATTTTTGTGAAAAGAGTGGATGATCAAATCTACACAACAGTTGGAACTACTTTAAAGCAGTTTGCACCCACTTAAAAGATTACAGAATCTCTTGCCGATTAGTGTTAAGCAGAGATTAGTCCAGAGCTTATTTCTTCCACTCCTTGACTGTGCGGATGTATGTTATCCAGATGCTAAATCTGAATTACTTGATAAGTTAGAACGATTACAGAATATTTGTATTCGTTATATCTTTGATCTTCGCAAATTTGACCACATAACCGAGTATTGCACGCAACTACACTGGCTCAGTATCAGGCATAAAAGAAACATTCACATTCTATCACTTCTTCACAATATTTTAAATAATCCCGCTTCGCCTGTTTATCTGGGAGAGCTCATCCAACCTCTTTCACCACACGGACTATCTCTTCGTTCTAGTAACGAGAGAACCCTTTTAATACCCTGTCATAGCTCTAATTTTCTTGCCTCCTCTTTCACAGTAGTAGCCGCTCGATTGTGGAATAATCTACCCACTAATGTTAGAGACGCTCCCTTCTTTATTTACATTTTAGTCAAGATTGAAATGTCACTATCTAAATATTTAAATTGTTCCTTTATCCTTCTTCTTTCCTTCCCATCCTCTCTCCTCTCTTCATAGTATAGTGTAATTATTTTTTTAATATATTTTTATTTTGTTAATCTTTGTTTTTTTATTTGTATAAAATTGTAAGATTCAATTTGTCCATGTATTTATAATTTTCTTATACTTAACGGTTTGGGTAGGTAGGACGAATTTGCTTTAAGGCAATATGCCCGCCCTTATATATATATATTGTTTATGTATATAAAGTGTCAAATAAATTAAAATAAAATGATTGTGATGTTGAGATACATGACGATGTTCTATAAACATTTACACGGTTAGGAATAAAGTTCAAAATTAACATTAATCGTGATGTGTTAGGGGCGGGGTCAATGCAATGACCATTTTTGTAAATTCAAAATTACAAATTTAAAAATAAAAAAAAATTCTAAAAAGCAAATATTTTTTTTACTTTACAGTGTTTTATAGACCCAATAAATAACTTTAAAAATGAAAAAAAAAGTTATGTTTCTTTACTGACCTTACTGCATCAGATAACACTAATATTTCAATTCTTCAAAATTGTGGACTGACTGCTTTCAGCATAACTACTTTCAATTCAAGATACCGCAAGATTGCATTAATGGGCTCGTTTATTATTTCTAATACAAAGCACTACGTCACGACTACTAATACTGACGCATTCGCATTTACATTAAAGTAAATAAAGTATACATTAAAAAAATAAAAAAATATTATTAATAAATTTTACAAATAGTACATGTTTTTGTAAAATTCTAAACATATCTACTTTTACTCATCTAGTAAATGGTATTACTGTAACTCTCCAAAAAAAAAGACTAACTCTTGTGCTTGGAGAGTGACTTACACTGTTATAGTTGTTTATTTATAGGAGTTCAAATAATTTTAAATACGAGTACATGAGAAAGAAAATAAAAACAAAGGATATATAAAGAAAAAACATCAAACAATAACACATTCGTACTAATTAACATTTAATGTTGTTTTTACAGGTGTTCAAAAAAATTATTTAGATTAACTTTAAGTTTATTTGTTGATGATTATTTTTAATAGTTTTTAGTTCATTGGGGAGATTATTATATTTTTTTACACCTTTGGAGACAAAGCTATTTTGACTATGACTTGAATGGAATTTAGGAATTTTAATATAATGTTGGTATCTGAGTGACTTATTAATTTCAAATTCTTTTATTTTTTCTGTTTTTAAAATTTGTATAATAGAATTTATTTTATAAAGAGTGTCTACTGTATGAACCTTAAATATTTGATAAAGACTTTCCGTTTTAAATGTTAAGGGTTTCTTTTAAATTACTTTGATAATTAATCTTTGTACTATTTTAAGAGGGTTTAATATATTGGCATATGCACCTATCCTACAATACCATATTGTAACAAAGATTATACAATTGAGTAATAAGCTATTTTTAAATGATTGATTTGTATTTAAATTTGTTGCAACAGAGAGGGAAAACTTTTTAAAGAAGGGAATATAGAAGTCCAGGCATTTACAGGGCTTATGACATGTAATTGGATGGTTAATGTAGCCACTTTTACACTGTGCAACATTCACCATTCTGCCCATGTTTAAAAATCCACATTTCTTCAACTCGTCCATCTGTTGACTTTATTTTTCTTTTATGACTCTAACATTAATTTATTTACAACAATATTTTGAGTTTGTCCAAATTTTGTAGACAAGGACTGGATTCAACTCCCTGGGGAGTTGTTTATATTAACATAATACAACAGAGTTGAAGAACATTTAAGAGAAGGTAATATAGATGTCTAGGCATCTACAGGGCTTATGACCTGTCAATGACTGGTTTAAGTGGCCACTTTACAAACTGTTGATAAATCCACCTGCTCCACGAAGAAGTATAAAAATTGAAAAAGTAACATTTTCAGTCGTCGCCTAGTATGTAGGTGAAATAATTCAATTAGATGAATCTCACCCGCATAAATAAAGGTTTCAGCTCTTTAACTTCACAAATATCAACATATGAAAGGATTGAAGGAATATAGATGATCAAATATGGGCAGAATGGTGAATGTTACACAGTGTGTAAAGTTTATAATTTTTTTTCCAAATTTATAAAAATCAAAGTAGAAAATAGCCCCATTATAGTAAAATAAATTAAAAATCATAAATACGTCAATCATCTACATCTCAGGTATTTGCGTGTACTCCCACTCACTGCCAATAACCGACTGAATCTTTTTCACATAATACATATACCGGTCACAGGACATCGTCTCTGCTTTCCTTGTTATGAGTTATGTTTTCGTGCTCTCTCTTATACAGATTTATTGTTATATTGGCGTCACATTCATTCTTCTCATAGCAAATACAGGATGTTCTTTACACTATGTCACATCCGAAACCATAATGATCAGTAAGGGCAAGAAGACATATGAGCATATTAAAAAAAAAAATTAGAACAAAGAAGTTTTTTTCAAAATAAAATATCTAAAAAAACCAATGGTTGCAAATTTCTGGAGAAAAGAAGCGAGAGAAGCGAGGACGCGTGGTTGTCGGCGTATCAGACTTCCCCCCTCTCCCCTTTTCGGTACTCCATTTGCTTTTTATGATATTTTATTTATTGAATTTAATTCGCTCTAAAAAATTATTTTATTGTGCCAATCTCTAAATTCAGTCATATCACTCCACTACTTCGGGAATTGCACTGGCTACGTTTTCTTCAGAGGGTGGAAAACAAACTTTGCTGGCTTATGTATAAGTCACTGCACAACTCTGCTCCAGAATATCTAAGGGAACTCTGCATTCCAGATGAACTAGCTGACAGACGTCTTACGCTTAGATCAGCTACATCTACGTTGAACGGAAAAGTTATTATACCTCTACGCAAACAGCGCACTAAATTCGGCGAACGTGCATTTGCGGTCGCAGGCCCTACGGCATGGTATGCTCTCCCAGCAGAAATCCGAAACTGTGAGAGTGAAGTGATGTTTCGGAAGAAGAAACTTAAAACCTACTTGTTCTCTAAATCATTTGAATAAATTCTTAGCATGTGGTGAAAAAGTAATATGAAAAAGTACATTATTTTTCTTAAATTAAAAAGTTAAAAATAAATTTATACCTTTATATAATCACTTTGTAAAGCGCCCTTGAGGTATTATATTACGAAAATGGCGTTATATTAGTTATCCATAATTATTATGACTTCTTGCTCATACTAATCATCGTGGTTTCTGATGTGACAGGGTTTAATGAACAAACTGTATATTATATTAGTGAATATTTTTTGTATTTAAATCTTGCATATTTCTACAAATTTTACACTCCAAATCCGGTGTAAAAATGTCCATTTGACGATTGAAAAAAATACAACTTCATAATTTAAGAAAAATAAGAGAGATTATCAAGTTTTGTTTTGTATGTAGATGTAGATTAGTGTGACATCACAGCCACACAAGAGTTAAATTTATTACCTATGGAGTCGAGTATGCGTATAAATACATCTATACAGTTCAATGTAAAGTTTATTGAATCGTCGAGGAAGAATATTCGTGAAGTTGTCACACTGATTTGCATGTGGAATAACCGTCCAGAGTGCATTGTTTTAGCTCTTTATTATTATTTGATCAGAAAGAAGGTCAAGAGACGTCGGAGCTTACAATAGAGACGCTCTCATTAGATTGTTCTGCTCGGCATTACCTTGATCTGTTACCAGACGAAACATACCATTTAATATTAATCACCGATTTTATACACAAATGAGAACGACCAAATAACATATTATAATATGGCTCCACTTTACGTTTTTCTTTACATTCACTTAAATTACTCGGTTCAAAAAACCGAATGAAAACTGACAAAAAATATACTGCTCCATTTGAATTATTTAGCGGGGCCTCGATTATGGTGGGAAGATAAAGACGTCATACCTTAAGCTTGACGGTATAGTTGAAGATAAACTCACTCTAGCGATTGCAAAGATATATTACCGACCCCCCACCTTCAAGTTTTGGGTAGGTACATCGATATGAAACAAGGGGAAGCGTACGTCACGGTACACATATCTACCCACTAAAATGACAAAGCTTCAGTATGATGTCATAGTTGAAGATAAAATTCTCCCGACCAACTACAAAGAAATACTACCGATCCCCCCACCATCAAGTTTTGATGCAAGTACATCGGTTTTTACCGACGGGTCTAAAATCCCTAAATTTTGCTCCACCTAGCCATATTTCCTTCAATTATGATTTATTTAAATTTTGATCGTTTTGAAGTTGGCACCTTTTTTCTTAAAAGCCTATTAAAAGTATAAGAGAAAAGTAAGTAAATTTTGAAGTCGAATTAAATTCTGGCATAGCTGTCAGTTTCGGAAACGAGTGGCTAGATGCAGTGGCTAAACTAGCTAGATGCTACTCTATTAATATACAAGAGAATCTAGCTGTAAAAGGTTACCAATGTAATAACTAAATTGAGTTTTTATATTTTTTCAGTCTGTTCTACTATCTTCCGGAGTTTACGTATCGAGACGTTAAAGGAGCCGGCTTTGTAGTCACTCGGTAGATAAACACAGACGATCTTTAAGCATATCGTCGTGGCAAGTGTCAAAAGTCTTTTAAAAATCATGTTCAAGCGAACTTTTTTCGCTTGAATTGGGATTTATTGGAGTTTATAATCGCTTTGAAGGGGGCACTTTCTATCACAGAAGTCTATTAAAAATATAAATGAGAACTATGTTAAATGTTAATGACGTAAGGAACGCGAACTAATTATTTGCAGTCATTAATCGGGTTTATTCGATCATATGATGTCGATATGACAATTAGGTAGAACATACCGAGGTAAGATACTGATAGTACAGAAGTTGAGTATACCGTCTCGATATATACAGATAAAGATAGCGTTCATAATCGAGGCACAGGCGTACTATAAAAAGTCTCATCACTATTATTATTTTTATTATGGATAACTTATACACGTTTTCAGGTCCATACCGCGAAACTTCAAAGAAACATTTTTTATGATGCCGTTTTAAAAATATCCGAAACCATGTTTTGGAAAATCGCATTTTTAAAAATTAATATTAAAAACATATTGGACCAACGAAGTGATACCCATTGGACCCGGACAAGGAAAGGGGCTGAGTAGACTTGGGTATACTCCATTTTCGAATTAAAAAAAAAAAACAGAATTTAAAAATTGGGTCTTTGAAATAAAATCGGGTTGCGGTCCCGTGGCAAGTGTCCCGGACTCCCGGCTCACGGCAAAATAAATGCGTTCGTAGCGTCTAGAGTCGATTATTGTAATGATATCTACGCAGGTCTACCAATGAATAAAATGACTCGCGTACAGTCTGAATTGAATGCCGCAGCGAGACTTATATTTGAAATCTCCAAGTTCAGTCATATCACTCCACTACTTCGGGAATTACACTTGCTACGTTTTCCACAGATTGTCGAATACAAACTCTGTATGCTTATGTATAAGCCACTGCACAACTCTGCTCTAGAATATCTAAGGGAACTTTGCCTTCCAGATGAATTAGCTGACAGATGTCTTACGGTTAGATCAGCCACATCTACGTCGAAATGAAAAGTTATTGTACCTCTACGCAAACAGCGCACTAAATTCGCCGAACGCGCAATATTAGGATTTAAAAAAAAAGTTTATTATGAGGAACGTTACAGCCCTAACAGTACTTAACCCCATTTTAATTTATCTTAAAATTTCAAGGGCGCTTTACAAAGTGATTCTATGAAAATTTATTTAATTTTAACACTTATTTTAATTTAACTAGCACTGTTTGGTCAGATTGGAACGCCAAGCACAGAAGGCGGATGCGCTAACCGCTACACTACGAGGTAGACCTATTGTCACTCGATTCCCTTTTACATCTACAAATAAATGATGTAGGGTTGGTCTCAATATATTTGGGTTCATTTTTACATTTACCAATATTTTAACGTTAACTTGATTTGTAAAAATGTAAATAGTCGAGAGCTGACTAAGAGGTAAGGAGCTGTGTATGAACGCCATAATTAAACTAGTGTACAAACATGGTGTAGTGAAATGTTAAAACATTATTTAGTAAAAATTAAATTAAAATAAGTATTAATAAAATTTAAGCATTGACTTTCTGGTCAAACATTTTACTAAATGTTATTAAATATTTTTGTATAACTATTTACTGACCTTTTTATGTCTACCGGTTTCGATAAGTCTATACAAAAATACTAATAATGATAATAAATGCGGAAAACTTTTCGTAAATACCGTATCCAAAAATTTCTCCGTCTGTACCGTCACAAGTTCTCGTCGGTGAGTGGTGAGTTGGCTTTCCAATAACCGTTAATCTATGATAACATCCTATCATTGGTTGATTCGGAAGAACTGGTGACGTAGTTCGAAGTAGCTCATTTTGATGAATTTTTTCATGTGTTTTCGTGAAACTTTGACGTACAATTTAATGCTTTAATTTTTACTGCGCGCAAATAAAAAAAAACATACAAAATTTTTGGAGCTCTGGACTTCCTTGTTAGAAATATTATGGATGTTTAAACATAGGTGATCACTTAAACCGACCGTGAAAAATCTTGGTAAGCCCTTTATTTATTTATTTAAATTTAACCTATTTTTTTGTATTGTTTTAGGTTTAATTATATTTAGATTTTAGATTTTTTTGCACCACAACATGCCAGGAGGCCCAATTACAACGGTGAATTATATTATATTTTGTGTTCTCATCAGGAATCGAACCCGGAAACTTTTGTGTTTGCGTTACACATCTTAACCACTACACCACGGAGGCCACTTTTTGTGTCTGTACTCTTTTAATGATTTTTTTTCTTTATTAAATCAGTTCATAGTTTATCGGGACCTTTATCGTTTTATATTTTATAATATAAATTTTTTTTTTTTTGAATAACGACTCAGAGAAAAATGCATTTAGTTTTATATTTCCTTATTTCAAAGTTTACCCCGAAAATATTTGTCAAAAAATTAATTAAATACTAGTTATTGGGCTTGTATTTTATATGTACTTGAAGGAAAATATTGTACTGATTATGACTTAAAACTATGAAGTTTTTTTCTATTGATGACTGTTATTGTATTAGTGAGTAATCCGACTAACAAATTGTGAGTCTAAAAAATAGAGTGACTCAAATGAGTCATAGAGTCCAGTCATATTTTTCGGTGTAAGATTTTAACCCGGGAATTTATTCAATTGACTACCTTCATACTAAAGTGATGTAGGTATGTATCATGTGTAATTTAATGTCATCATGACGCATATCATTTAAGGTTACCTTTCCTTTCCATTCTTTCAACGACTTAAATTGATCTAATAATCCGAAACGGGTTGTAGTTCAGTGCCGCTGATTTCAGATGAGGAGGTTCGAGGTTCAATCCTCGCTCTGCCACAAAATTAATTTAAATGAAAAAGAAATGCATACTGCAAATAAATAATATTTTCGTAAGTTCAGCATGTGTTAATTTGGTTTTTCATTTATTTTTCTTTTCTTTTCTTTACTTTTATTTTTCTGTTCGTTTCTTTTCATGGTCATATCATACCATATATATGTGCTATAAACTTTTTAATAAATAAAAAATGAATGGCCCACGCTTAGACGCTGTAGTCTTTGTGGGCATTTTTTCCAATTCATGTTTTAGATTAATTTTAAGATGTTTTTTTTCTAACGTGTATTTTTGTAATTATATTTCTAAGTAAATAATATATGTATGGAAAAATAAAAAAAATTAAAAAAAAACTTATAAAAAAAATTAAAAAATGGTTTCCTATTTCATTCAACACAATTACGACGAATAGAAAATGGCCCTAAAACCGAAACAATTTTTAAAATATATTTTGAATCTTGAAATAGAGCACACATAAAAGTATTGTTTTGTGAGCTTCAATGATAACAATGTACATATATTTCAATTATAGTTTGTTTAACACATCTACATTGAGTAACCTTCTGTTTGAATTCTGTTTTTTTTTCTTCATAAATGTATATTCCTATATCATGGTATTTTTTTACCGCAGAATATAAAGAATAATTTTGTAACTTCGCGTTCTATCTAAATGGGAGTCAGATTTTTACCAATTCTCTGGTTCTGTGATCATATTAATATTGGCTGTGGTATTTTTTTTTCCAAAATTCTTATTTTTTAAAAAATTAATAATATTATAAACAAATGAGGGGAGGGTATTATTATAAGCAAACTTGGAAATCTCCACTTAAAACGGAAAATTAGTTATTGATGCCAAAATAAACTTCACATAAAAAAACTACCTACCTAAGTAATATCGTTATTGAAAACCGTCTCTAAATCTTGCAAAAACAGATTTGAATTGCACTAAATGACACCGCAAACTTAGAATTCTCCGTTGAGTTAGTGAAATAATTAGAAAATTCACAATCTTTTTTTGAAACAAGTGTTTCGCAAATATCTCAGTAACTCTTGTAATGTAAAACTTTATTTTGTAATATGGTTAGTTCGTTTAAATTTTCTTGGTTTGATAAAAAAAAATGCGTCTACAGCAGTCAATGTGTGGTTCTAGAATCGTGTTTTAAATATTTTTCCATGTACATATACTTATCAACAAATCTTTTAATTCTTCCCTAAATTGATATTATTGGCGTACTTTTTTGTTACCAATTTAGTAATTTGATGAAATATATGTTTTGAATCTATCATTACACCCAAATATTTCATTTCTCTAACTTCATTAAGTTTTTCATTATCTACTACAATTTTATTGACGGCGTTGTTACGATTTACGCTTTTACATAATCATACGAATGTTTTAGACAACAAAATAAAATATAAAAAACTAAAAATCAACTCTCCCACCATATTGTTGATCTCTATGAATGAGCTTTACGCAAATAACACGCCAGTTTGACATAAAATACTTGACGGAAATCGAAACGATAATGATTGTACACAAAATTGCATTGGAAAACATACAAGACCATGACATAACAGTAACCTTAGTTGCTGACATGCACGAATATAATACTAGACAACAACAACACCATCTCATCAAGAAAGGAAGGACAAATGCAGGACAGGCTAAAATAATATACCATGGATTCAAACACTACTGTGACTTAACTACTTGAGAAATAATATTGGAGACAAATTCAATATCCACATTAAAACACCCACTTGACTAAACTAACTAAACTAGACGATTTATTATTTTTTCAATAATCAATATATTTTATAAATGGTACATGTTTTTTTTTATTCTATAGAAATCTACTTTTATTCATAACTATAACTCTCCAAAAAAAAAACTAACTCTTGTGCTTGGAGAGTGACTTACACTGCAATGGTTATTTATTTCTTAGAATTTATATAATTTTTATATACCAGTACATGAAAAAAAAAAACTTGTAGGATACAATAGGAAAACCGAAAATAATAATACATTTATACTTATTAAAATTTAATGCAGTTTTTACACAAGTTTAAAAAATTTCTTTAAATTTACTTTGAATTTATTGTTTGAAATATAAGTTTTAATAGTTCTTAGTTTATTGGGGAGATTACTGTAAGTTTTGACCGCTTTGCAGACAAAGCTATTTTCTCCATGACTTGTATGGAATTTAGGGAGTTTAATATTATTTTGGTATAGGAGTTACTAATTCATCTCAAATTCTTTTATTTTTGCTTCTTTATTAATTTGTATATTCATTTATAACATTCACGGCTTAAGCCAATTACAACAGTTACATAAAGAAACATATGTATAATAAACTAAATAAAAAGAACATGAACTATGTAGCAAAGACAAATATTCATAATGACGATAAACATATAAAACTTCGAGCTAAACCATCATCATCATTCCCTTTCCGCACCCAATGGTGCATAGGGAACTGCATTGGTACAACAATCACAGCGTATCTTTATCATTTTAATCACATGAAGGTAAGGTTATTAGTCTTACGCTTCAGGTACCAGTCAAGGGACTATGAAATATTCTAGTGTAAAAAGATATATTTAAATAAATATCTCATACCAACCATGCCGGGAATCGAACCCGAGACCTCTTGCATGAAATTTTAGAAAAAATTTTTTTAGGCGGAAACGTACTGCGATTCGCAAAATAACGACTTGGCTGCCCGAAAACGGATAGTGACAGTCAAATAGCTTACTTTGACCGAGATGTTCAGCAAGCAATGACTTTCATTTACAGTACGATACGTACATACAGCACTTATAACTACGCTCAACATGTAAACGTGTTTCCTTTTCATTTAATTGATTACTACTACTACTACCATCACGCCGTTTCTCCGTAGGGGTGGGCAGAGAGAATGGACCGCCACACACGTCTATCTTGGCATGCATTCCTAGTTTCTTCCACATTCATACATCTTGTCATGGTCTTGGTCATCCTCGTCTCACGTTGCCGTTCATTTTCGCCATTTATACTTGTTTTACCATTCTTTTGTCGTCCATTCATTTTGCGTGATTAAACAATCTCAGATACCCTTTCTTAATCTTATCAATTATACTTGACCTATATTTACACTCTCGCCTGATTTCATCATTCGTAACCCTGTCATACATTGATTTCCTACACATTCGTCTAAGAGATCGCATTTCCTTCCTCTGCCAGTTCCATGTTTCACTGCCATACATACGTGTTGGGACTAAAACTCCGTTGTGCACTGCCAGTTTAGCTTCGATTGACATATTTTTGTTAGAAATTACTGTGCTTAGTGCTCCGTTCATTTTTAATTTTCAACTATCCATTTTCATTTTCAACATAGATACAGTAATTAATTAAAATATACCCTATTTTCGGGAAAAATCCAATCGTCCAAATGTGGTCCTGTCCGGGTTGATTCGGATTATTGGAGTCCTACTGTATGACTTAATTTTAAATTATCGTTACTACACCCATGCTAAAACAGCCAGAAGTATCTTGCAAAATACGAGGACAAAGGTAAATCACTCGACATCATGGAGTAATTAATTTGAATCGCCCATGATTGGTCACGTAGTGGGTAATGTCTGTCATTTGCTCCTCACTTTCTTCTCCCGCCATTGTCGGAACTGAGATGATTGGTGGGAAAGATCTAGAATGGTCCATTCACCAATTCGAGGCATTCCTAAACCGTAGGGGTCGGCCTTTACCGAGAGGAACGGTGCTCAAACTATGGGGATACGTAATATATTTTTTAAACAATCCACAAGCTACCTCTTCATGTAAAAATGCACCTTCTCTAGCCAACTGCAAGAAATGCCTGAAGCATTACTATCAGAGACGGTTCCTTAGTATTTGAATGTATTTATTTTATATACGTTTATGTACATTACAAAATATTTCAATGCATACATAAAACAAAAAAATTAATACTAAAATTTAAATATACAAAAATGGAAAAATAAAAATACCTAGCAATTATAGAGAAAGAATGCTATCCTCTCTAAACCATTTTTCACTAATATGAAAGATGTCAATATCCGAAGAGATACGGTTGAGTAAAGACATTGCTCTTCCTACTGGCATTACCATCGGCAGGTTGGTTCTGCAAGCAGGAAGATAAAACAGCTTAAGCTGTCTAAGTCTAAGGTAGTCATTAGGAACATAAAGAAAAATACTCTCCGTTACACCGATGTTGATCGTAATACCACGAATCGATCGGAAAAAATACAAAAGCAAGTATGCATTTCTTCTTTTCTCCAAACTATTGTAGCCAAGCATTCCCAGTATGAAGTCAGACGGGTACAACCACAGATAATATCCGCACTCCCTTAAGTAAAGATACCTCAGAAATTTCTTCTGAACCATCTCCAGCATAAGAGAGTACTTCAATTCGTGGAGTGCCTAGATCAGAGATCCACACTCAAGTCTGCTTCGCACCAATGATTTCTAAAGAAGCCTTAGAACAGGAGTATTCAAGAACACCTTAGCTGTTCGGAGAACAAATCCCAACATGTTGCGCGCATTGTCACAGACAGTGCCTATGTGAGTATGAAATTTTAGTCTAGCATCAAACATCAAACTGTGCATAAGTGCAGTGCACTGCCAAGTAAAAATATGTGTAGATAAATTGGTAATTTTATTAATTGTGAAAATATGTTAAAGGTACAAAGAAACAGATTCGTTGCAATATTTTACTCGTAAACATCATAATATTTAATACTAGCGCCAAAAAATCTAGCGAGATCGACTCTAGCGGACAATTTTCTCATTTTGTCTACGCATGCGAAATCGTCCCCGTGCATTCTGTTTTGCACAATTTTTTACCCTGAATTTGTATGAAATATAACATATCTTCTAAAACCGTCATTTGAGCGAGATAGACAACGGTTCATACCGGTGAATCGTGCGTTGGAGGGCGTTAGGAAAACAGCCCGTTTGAAATTAACAGTTTACTTTCTACAAAAATGTGATTTCGTTTAGTATCACTGTTCATCAAAGGTGCGATTGCATGTTGAGAACCCGCGTCTTATGGTGTAAGTAATCCATACAAATTTCATTCAAAACTCTGGCGGTGTCTTTGTCCTAATATTGGGACGAGATGGAAGTATGAGATACAAAATAACTTGAATTTTGAAAGAACATAACTACACACCTTTATTAACAACCCTCTTTATATTCGATACAAACAGCTCTCTGCTGTAAATCTGTTTTTGAGGTACCAAATTTATTATAATAAGAGAATATGGCATGCTAATTTAAAAACATCGACCGCCTACCAATGAACAGAATGACTCGCCTACAGTCTGTATTGAATGCTGCAGCGAGACTTATTCTTGGAATCTCTAAATTCAGTCATATCACTCCACTACCTCGGGAATTGCACTGGCTGCGTTTTCCACAGAGGGTGGAATACAAACTATGTTGGCTTATGTATAAATCACTGCACAACTCTGCTCCGGAATATCTAAGGGAATTATGCATTCCAGATGAACTAGCTGACAGTCGTCTCAGGCTTAGATCAGCTACGTCTGCGGCGAGAAGTAAAATTGATTGAAAACAAAATAAATTGTTTTAATTAAATTACAAATTCAAAAGCTTCAATTAAGTTTATTTATGTATTGGATCACTATGTAAACAATAATTGTTTTACTTAAATTGAAAAAGTTAAAATTTAATTTATATCTTAATACAATCACTTTGTAAAGCGCCCTTGAGGTATTATATTACGAAAATGTTGCTTTGTAAATTATCCGTAATAATAATAATCTCTAAAAAAACATCTAGAATGTCTCAAACAAGTAGAATTTGTGTATCTGGGAAGCATGTTTTCTAGAGATGGAGGAGTGGAAAAAGACGTTAAAAAGAGAGTGAACGCGGGCAACAAAATTAACGGCGCTCTAAGCTCAGTAATTTATTTACGGTTCCATGAACCTTTTACATAATTACAATGAAAAAAAATAAACAAAAAATAACACAATATTAAAAAAGAACAAAAACATCGAGAAAAGTACACAATGGTAAAAAGTATTCATATTTAAAAAATAAATGTTATATCTGTAACAAAAAAAATATTTATCTATATAAAAGACAGGTAAATTAAAGAAAATAGCAGTTTTAAAAAAGAGGAACAGAAGGAAAAAAAGAGAAAAAAGGAAGAAAGAGAAAGTGCTTTAAAAGAAACGTTAAAAGTTTACTTCATGGTTTATATAAATATTAATACTGAACAATAATAAATTTGAAAAATAATTATACACACAAGAGTAGAAAGTTAAAACAAAAGTAAAGAACTAATCATTATTTGATTTTTTAGTTGTTAATTCTTTTACAAAACACAGAACTTGATCATCAGCGGCGTGGTACAAAATAAATCTTAATCAACACTGTATTGATTTGCACATGCGAATAATTGGTGAATTCAACAAGTAATTAGTACCATGATGATGACTGTAAAACCAAAACTTTAGTCTTGTTGGTCTAAGTGGAATACGAAAGTTTATTAACGTTAACAGTTCCGGGCAATCTATTTTATTATTTAATCATTTATAAATAAACAAAATATCATTTATTGTCCTCCTGCTTGACAGGAAAGGTAAATTTAAATTAGTCATCAGGGATTTATACACTTTATTATATAATTAATATTGCCAATAAAAATATGTCAATCGAAGCTAAACTGGCAGTGCACTACGGAGTTTTAGTCCCAACACTCATGTATGGATGTGAAACATGGAACTGGCAGAGGAAGGATGAAATCGAGTGAACGCAGTCGAAATGCGATCTCTTAGACGAATATGTGGGAAATCAATGTAGGTATGCCAGGGTTACGAATGATGAAATCAGGCGAGAGTGTAAATCGGAGTCAAGTGTAATTGATAAGATTTAAAAAGGGTCTTGCATAAAACGGATATTTTTATATCATGTTAAATAATATTTTATGTTTTAAAGATAATGTCAGTCAAATATCCACCACGGCGTTGTTTAATCCGAGGTTCAAATTTCATTACTTCTCTTATTATATGAGCAAAGGGGGGTAAAATTTTTTACTACCCTGGCAACACTAACGAAATTTCCATTTTGTTTCTTCGACAGTCTGACAGATGGAAAAAGAATTCAATTTTTATGTAATGCATTTGTTGCAAACTCATTAATTTGCTAATTACACATGAAATGTGATTGCATCCTGTTTCTTTAAGATTCTAGCTGTATTTTTACACTTTAAAAGGACGCAACATAGCATAGTTGAATTCAAATCAGGAGTTACGTACTGAGTGACGTCTACAAAGAATGCAATGGGTCAAAACGTAAACCTACTCATTTATGAGAAGTTTAGTCGCTTTCTGTTTGATGTGCGTATGCGGTTTCTGGACTATTCTTAATTCTATGATTAAAACATGGGTATAAAAAGAAAAAGAAAAATAGCAAGAAATATATATACATACATACATGTATGTTTGTCAGCATACAAAGATATAAAAAATATAAAATGAATAAACACCAGATCATTAGCAAAAGTAGCTTTTCCAAATAATTCGTTAATCGTAACTATAGAACATCATAAAATATTTATAAAGAGATGATTTGAAATTACAGAGACTCGAGTTTAAAATTTCGCTAGAGAGGTACATTCGTTTCCTAGTCTGTGTATACCGAGCGAGCGGTGAGTTTTTAAATTGGTAAGCTATGAAAATTCTGATAAAATGTCCATAGCGGTAGTATGGCATATAAAAATCAAATCTATTTTATATTTAATAAATAATTCCTAACAAATGGCTCCAGCGGCTAATAGTTTCAGTAAAAATATTTTCTAATGTAGCACAAAAATTTGATTTAAAAAAACATGATTGCAAAAAAAAATCGGAACCCCTGTGAACTCGAACCCCCGCCTTCATCGTTAGAAAGCAACGACCCAACCACGCAGCTATTTCGCGTTTTCGGCTCAGTGTCAAAAAAGTAATTAATAAACTGGATAATTAACTGTTTACAGCTGGACGAATGAACACCTTCGCTGCCCTGCTTCGCCAAAGAGCCTGGAGCCTATGGGAACGCCTAAAAAAGTCTAATAACGAAATTCTCCAAGCCACTGCAGAGTGGATCCAATCACCGTTGTTCAAGCGATGGCGCGATATGTTAAGACCACCATAAGTGCTGCAATATAAAATTTTATTTTATGTTTATATTTATGTTTATTGTTATATTTATGTTTATTGTTATATTTTTGTTTATATTTATATTTATGTTCATGTTTATATGTTTATATGGTAGAATTGGCAGAATAAAAAATTGGTAGAATAAAAATTTAAATAAATAAATAAATAATTCATTAGCGCACCAGTGCATCTTTGGTTAAGTCAGACTATTATAACTTGTCTTGAAATAAAACACTATTTCTTAATAAATGATAATAATTACATAATTTTAAAGTATTCCTTACTGAGTATGATAGTTCACCAAACAAAACATAAATTACGTTTTAAGAATCATTGTTTCATCGACTTTTATATCACATTATTATTCACAAAACGACATAAGTTATTCATATTATAATTCTTCATATATATTTATTCTTAACACTATACACTAGTAACGTTTTTATCATAACTCTAACTAAATTTTAAAAGTTTAAATGGATACTGAAGAATAATCTACAATATTCAACTGTCATCGTATGCACAAAAACGAATTACAATCAAAAAACAATTAGCGAATCTTTGTTTTTTTAAAACCCACTAAAGGATTTATACTATATTATGGATTAAAATATCAATTCGTTTCGATTAAAATATCAATATATTAATAATTTTAAAGCAAATTTACTTTCAAACCACCGAAACATAAGTATGATCAATTACTGTCAATTACTTACTTATTATTGTAACTTTCGTGTTAAGACATACAAAATATATTCGTTATCTCTTTTTCACACATAACGAGTGCGTATATTGTCATCTCCCTTAGACTGTCGTAAGTCAAATTGATGTATTTTAAAGAATACTAGCCCTTATGAAAAAGTATTGAAAGACTTAATTGCATTAATGAAAGCTGCAAGATTTTACTGTAATCGCAAGTGTAATTTTTCGAACGAGATTCTAAAGTTTTAGGTTAAAGACGTATTTGAATTAGTGATTTTAAAGTGGGCAGAGTAATCTCGTGTAATCCAGTAGTAATAATTTTGGCCAATAGGGGCGCAACTGGTCGCTGCATGGAATAAATGAATATATAAATTTACTTACCCAAGAAAAGTAATATATTTTTTTGGTGATGTGTTTTTTCCTAATAATACTACAGTATTATAAAACATTACTTACGATGTCAAAAAAATATGGTAAGCTGTATGTAATCGATTATAAGGAGCATTCGCCCCTGGTGTATACGCGGTATTGGTGAGTGTCAAAGATAGAAGAGGTTTTAGAAGAGTGACAACAATAAAGACTATTTTGTCTACTTCTACGTATTGGTATATTAATGTTTATTACATCCAGGAGTTCGCAACAATCGAATTTAGAATTAATAATTTTATGTAAAAATATGAAGTCAGTTATTTTCCTGCGATCCTCCAGAGTAGGTAAATTCAAAAAGTTAAACAAAGACATGTAGTTGATTTGTTCTATAGGATTATGCAGTTTGAAATTAATGAATCTCAAAAATTTTCGTTAGACTCTTTAAATTATTTTAATGAATTTTGTAAAAAAGGGACCATATAGTAGAGTTGTACTCTAATTAGCTTCTAACCAAGGATATATACAAAAGTTTCATTATTTTAACTGATACAAAATTCTTTATGGTTCTAAGAATGAAATCTAAAGTTTTCATACTTGTCAGAATATAGAGAAAGTTAAATATTGCAATGCAAAACCACCTTAACTCCGACTTTTCTTGACTATTGCTTTTTCAGGATTTTTCCTTGATAGTAGTCATCGAGTCGCAAACACTTGTCCAGTAATCCGGTTCTATTTCACACATAGAACTGTATTATTATCCGCCCGAATACAGACAATTTTTTTTAATAGCGAAGAGTAATTTAAACCGTTTTATATTTTGAAATAATTTTTATTTGTAGACTTTGATAACTGTTTTTTCATGTAGGTGGGTGTAACATACACGTTTTTTCCGTGGTTCATTTCATAACAGCATCTATTTTGTAATAAAAATATCACTAATATAATTTTATTCAAGTTTTTTTATCTAACACCAATGGTGGATGAATTTTAGATAATGAAAAGAAATCATGAAAATATAATTCAGGAATTTTTACGATAGGCCATATTAGTTTCCTTTGTAATTGGACACTGGAACAAGACATTTTTATTTATTTAGAAAGTTTGTTTCAAAAATGGAATTTTTAATGTATTAAGCTCTTTTGTTTGGGAATAAGGTGCGTAGATATTAGTTGGTCTCGTGCAGTTTAATCACAATGGCCGCATTTGTCGGAACATAATTTAAAAAAAAAACATTTATTTATTTTATTAACATAAACGGCAAATCTGCATTTTACAAACATTTTTAATACTAACATATTTGGCTTAGTATTTTTTTTTTTTTAAAAACATAAATTTCATGAAACATGAAATAAAATAAAATAAAATAAAATAAATTTCCTTATACCCAAGATTTATAAAAAAAAATTAAACTTAAAAATTATACAAGATATATATTATAAAAATTTACCTAAAAATTATACAGCATATTCAGTAGAAAGTTTAAACAATAAAACATTCTACAGTAATACAACAAGAAAATCAGAAGTACTGTTTCATACAGCTGGGCAAAGTGAACAAAAAACTGTATATATTACGGAATGCATGAATAAATATATTTAATTACCATTCACCATCTTTGAAAAAGTTCAAAAGGTTTGTTCTATACGAACAAAACCCTAGACTAAACATATCAGATACGTGGGAATAACTATTGCCGAGTTCATGAAGTCTATTTAATACGGCATTACAAGTATACACTGTTCGTGAATTGTTGCTACAAAATGGTGGCACCTGTCTAGTCATTCTTCCAGGCACCCTGAAGTTGATGAGAAATAATAGTTCAGGGCAATCCCATATTGAATTTACAATTATGAATAAATTCAAAAGGTCTAAATTTTTTCTTCTAACGTTAAGTTTTAACAAATTTAATGTTTTTGGTAAAAAATCGTAATTTAAAAATTTATGACTGATTCTAAGTTTAAAATTTATATACCGTACGAATTTTTTTTGACCCTTTCAAGAGAATTTGTATATTTATTTAAAATCAATCTCGTAATCTGTTTTCATCCGAGAAACGCAAAACGTTGATGGACCTTATATACATTTTCAAAATACTTAACGTCTTAAGTGATGTCCTATCTCTGCTTGCAATCAATTTCTTTTTATGTTCCAACGGTGTCACCAGAAGTAAAAATATGCTATTTATCAAATCTTCTAAGTGCAATTTTTGTTTTTATGCCCTGATGTCCAGAATGTGTAGACTAGTGAATTCGTCGCACAACTTGAATTTTTTTGGGATAGATCGTCCCGTTTTTCGTAGATCTCTTTGCCATTAAAACAGTGTGGGATGAAGATACATTGGCATGGCTTATCTCGAAATCACGTATGTTGATCATGTTTTTGATATATTTTGTAAAACTATTTTGATAATCTTGTTTGTCGTTGCCACGTAGTTTAATGTTATTTTTATTCAGTATCTTCGATTTCAATAGAGACATCTCTATCAGAACAGTACTCGATCAAAAAGTAATATTTCTATTGGATCTGTGAAGTCTACAAAATTTGGTACTAGATCATTCTAATGCATAGGTTTTAAGGAATTTAATAAATTGCCACAAAAATTTAAAGTACCAATTTCAAAATACAGAAATAGGACGTGCGAATAGAATTTTTTGTTTCCAAAAGTATTTCGAATAAATAATGTTAGTTGATCCAGAGAATGCGCATCTTGACCATATAACTTTTAATATTTTACCGTTTTTGCTTGTATATGTAATTTTTAATACTTTTAAAATGATTTTTATGCTTTTTCATACATTTTGAGCTTGTTCATATATAAGCTTTTGATACTTTTTAAACTTATATTGTATGTTTGAATTCATTTCCATACCTTGTATTATGTTTATTTTGGAATTTTTTTAAACTTTTTTATACCCTTTTAATTTGTAGTGTATCATAAATTTTATTCTCCTTTTGTAAATAATGTTATAGTTTAAAACATAAAAATGTCTGTAAATAAATATTAGAGACTGCATGTCCCTAAATGAGTTTTTCACAAAAATATAAATAGCAAAAAAAAATAAAAAATAAACATGACTGTTGTAATTAAAGTGGGCCGAACTTATGATAAAGAAATACAATCATAAATTTGATATGAACACCTTGCCTGCCGACTCGATAAAAGATTCTTCAACATAGATAGATGTTGGTGTTTGGACGTGATAAAAATCCGTGATTGAGCACTTGGTGTAATGATAAGAACGTTGCCTCCTTGAGGTCGTGAGTTGGATTCTCGGCAGGATCGACTGAAATATTTCTTTGATAGCTGACTTTTTTCTTTGAGGGGATCCATAAACCCACGCTAATATAGAGTCTTCGGGGACTCAGGACGTCAGCAGCGCATAGAGGAAAGTCAGCAAAAATATTTCTGATGAATACAAAATCTATTAAGATTAGGAAGGAGCATGGAGCATGACATGGACGAAGGTCAACACGTCGTCCCCGTTCTCATGATCCCCACAATGCCTCTGTTTTTATTTATTCAATAATTAAATGTGTTCGAAGTTTACAAACAACTGATTGAACAAAAATATAAAACAAAGAATAAAGTATACAAATAATGACTAAATACTATTGTAACATTCGAAGGTTAAAGATCCAGGCATCACATTTGTGAGTTCCCTGACATTTCATGATCAGATCGAAACGGTTTGTAGTAGTTCGTTGAAGATGTTAGGATTCGTCTTGCGTACTGCCAGGGTTTTTGGTAGTACACGAGTACTGAGAATTCTTTATAACTCGTTGGTGCGCAGTAGACTCGAGAGTGGCTCGATGATTTGGGGACCGCGTGAGTTGAAGTACTCTCTTATGATGGAGAGGGTTCGGAAGAAATTTCTTCGGTTTCTCTACATGACGGAGTGCGGATATTATCCATGGCTTTATCGCATTGAGTTCATCCAGGGTATACTTGGTTACAGCAGTTTAAATACCAGATGGAATGTGTATTGAACTACGCACTTCTTTCGATTATTGCGCGGTATTATTGACAACCCTAAAATTATGCGGAGCATTAACTTTTATGTTCCGGATAATTACCTTAGACAGCGTCAGCATATACAGTTTCACATTCCAATATACAAGACCAACATGCCAATAGTTATGCCTGTTGGAAGGGCTATCTCCATGTTGAATAATATTACTTTAGACATTGACATTTTTCACGTCTCTGAGGGAGTTTTTCGTTGCAAGATTCTCTTACTTTTTTAACACATTATTCTCTGGATATTATATCTTATTTATTTATTTATTTATTATATATACGGCCAAAGCCAATTACAACAGTTACATGAAGAAAAATGAATGCAAGAAACTAAACAAAAAGAACATAAAACTATTTAGCAAAGACTAACAAGGGCAAAACAATAATTATATACAATATATTCATAAAAACGAAAGATCTAAGACTTTGAGCTAAACCATGCTAATCCAACTTCATCCCACACTGTTTAGTCGCGAAGAGATCTACGAAAATCTATCTATCTATCGATCTATCCCAAATAACTCCAAGTCGTGTGATGAATTAACTAATCTACACATTCTGGACATTAGGGCATAAAAACCAAAGTTGCTCTTAGAAAATTTTATAAATAGCAGATTTTGACTTATTATTTTGATTATTTCGATATGTATGAATTAAGATATTCTATTTTGTAGTGTACATACATATAAATAAATGAATAAAATTGAAAATAAATCAACATATAACTGTGGTGACTAAAAAATAAAATATCCGTCTTGTCACGAAAAAAATCGGGAAGGAGATATTAAAAGAGTTTAGGGTAGGTAGGTAGCATAATGGTTGGCTTCGTGGTGTAATGACCAGCCCGTTTGCCTACTATGCTAGAGGTCTCTTGTTCGATTCCCGAAATGGTTGATATGAAATATTTATTTATAACGGTGTTTTTACACTAAAACATTGAATGTTTTACACTTTCTTACTTATGTTACACAAAAATTATAACTGTCTATTTTTTATTATAGGAGGAAAAATTCATTAACATTTTCTTGTATACCCACGAACAGGCCATGCCTTTGTGGGATTTATTTGTTTACTATTTTTACTATTAATATGTATTTCATTGCTACGTAATTATGCTTTATTTTTGAATACTCCGTATTATCCCTTATGTTTATTGTAAAAATCAACAAAAAAAAATAGTTCCTGAACTAGTACCTGAAGCGTAAGACTGATCAACTTACCATCATGTGACAAAAGCGATCAAGATGCACTGCGATTGGTGTATCAATGCAGTGCCCTATGTACCGTTACTGATCACCTTACCTTCATTTTTAATTTTTTTAAATTTATTTTATTTAGGAAACATACAGTATTGTTACAAAGTTTTATATTTTACACAGTTATACCCGTATGCAGAGACAAACCTTAACGTGAGGAAAGTACATTCTATTGTCTTCGCCTTCGGGTTATTCTCTGCATTTGAAATTAGAATGTACTTTCCTCACCTTAAGTTTTGTCTCTGCATACGGGTATTAGACTTAACTCTAATGGACCAGTGAATTTTTCATATTATAAAGTAATTAAATGTAAGGTTATTATTGAAAGTACAAAAAAGAGAAGGAAAAAAAACATAAAGAGAAGTTGTTTAAAAATTAAAATTAAAGTAAAAAAATTAAGGAAACTTGTAAAAGAAATTAAAAGTTCAGAATTAAAATGAAGAATGAAAAACATGCTAAGATGGAAAAATAACAATAACATTTTTTTAAAAAGAAAAAACATAAATATACACATACATATTTTAAGGGATTCAAAGAAACGATGAGACGAATACTCCATTTGGTAGTTGAATACAGTGCCCTATGCAACATTAGGCGAAGAAAAAAAAATGATAATGATGTTAGCGGTTCACACTGAAAGTTCCTTTATATTATATTTATGGTGTCCGTAATAAATTCACTAGTGATGTCAGCAAAATCATAATAATCGTCTGTCAGAATCAGGCACACACATATTTCTGAAAAAACTCGTCAGTGATCGAGTACGGCTTAATATGGATTTTCGTGTGTATTACGGTGTAATTATAATGCTTTGTGTGGTTAATTAATGGAGGGAATTATTTATAGGCGGCAGATGAAGAGCCGCCATTTTGTATTGTCAAGTGCATTCAGCGCGGACGAAAAGCAAAACAAATCAACGAATGACGTTTTATGCGCGGCCATCTTTCAAATCAACTGATTTCCAATATTCAACAATGTTTGAGTATGTCCAAATGCTTGCAGACTGGCTGGATCTCCTCGCTAGGGAGTTATTCATATTCAAATTTATTTCAAGAGAGAGGGATAACATTTTTGAGAAGGGAATATGGAAGTCTAGGCATTTACAGGGCTTATGACCTGTCATTTGGCCATGTAAATTACACAGGGTGTAAAGTGGCCACTAAAACCTGCCAATGACATGTCATAAGCCCTGTAAATGCCTAGACTTCCATATTCCCTTCTCAAAAATGTTTTCCGTCTATGTTGAAATGGATTTCCAATATGTTTATTTATTTATTGAACATATGCGGGTTTATTGCCGAATGCTAACTACTTCCAACCAGCTAATGAAATAGAAGTTATTATTCATTTTATTTTAGTTTCAGAAAATATAAAAATATTTATTACAATTTTTGAGTTTGTCCAAATGTTCATAGACAAAAGACTGGATTTCATCCCCTCGGGGGTCATTTAGATTAACAAATTACAACAGGGATGAAATCCAGTCTTTTGTCTATGAACATTTGGACAAACTCAAATATTGTAATGAAACCAACTGGTCCAAGAAGAAGTTTAAAAATTGAAAAATTGTTTTCAGGCGTTGCCTAGTATGTGAAATAATTCAGTCAGATGAATCTCTTCACAACAATAAAGGTTTCAGCTCTTTAACTTCACTAAAATCAAGAGATGGAAGAATTGGAGAAATATGGATGTTCAAACATAGGCAAAATGGTGAATGTTACACAGTGTGAAAAGTGGCCACTTAAACCAGCCAATGACAGGTCGTAAGCCCTGTAAATGCCTTGACTTCCATATTCCCTAATTTAAGGGATTCTCCATCCTTGTTGTAATTTGTTAATAATAATATTCATTTAAAAATGTGTTTTTACACTAGAATGTAATTTTTTTCAAGACTGGGTGTTCTGTGCAGTAATCCAATACTGTAATTAGGCCTCCTGGCCTGTTACGGTGCAAAATAATAATCATACCCCAGCGGCCTCCGCGGAAGGTTCCGGTTTTAATTCCTAATGAGAACACAATAATTTAATATGATTTTTTTCAAGCCTGGGTCTTCTGTACTTTGCTGGGCTAAGAAATAGGAGATTGTCAGGGGTGCCCAATAATATCGTGACCAATACTTGCGAAATTCTTGTCTTTGAGAGAATGTGCAGAATGGTTCGAAAATTAAATTTGACATATTGTCCAGGGAGCCCAAAATGTCTCTGGGTATGAACTAAACTAATATTTTGCGCCGTCCTTTCCCATTAAAGGGAAGTAGTGTTACTAACCCCTGATTTTGAAATTGTCAAACGTGGTACCTAACTACTAACAATCCTTTCACTGTGACTCGATTTTATTTTTGTCGTTAATAACTTTAAATAAGCGGTGCTACATGCATGTTTATATGATTTATCCTTTGGTGACTTGTATAAAGGATAACAGAGATAGGAAATTTAAAAATAACAGTAATTATAATCTAATACATTTTTTTCTATCATTCGTGTTTGCAATATGGTCAAGAGAATGAATGACAATGTCCGAAAAAGGCCTTCCATGTATTTTTAGATATTTTTTTAAGCCATTCAACAGTCTTATGGAAGTCCTTACAGATTGGCAATAATGAGTTTATATAATAACACATGATCGAAACAATCTTAAAATCTATTTAAATTTACAAAAGGTTTAATTATGGCATAATTTAGGTGGACATGGGAAGTGTATCATCGCGAGTCAGGAGCGACAACACCGTTTGCTTCTTGATTGCTTGCCTTTGCTGTAGGAACACATCGACAGTACCGTTTATTGAGATTTTTTCACTGTTTTTAGGATCCTTGGCAGAGGGGAAAAGAATCAAATACAGCATTGGTGCGCAAGTTACGGTGAGGTACGTTAATCTGAGCAAGAATATCATGGGCATCTATACAGTTGAGATAGGGTTTCCTAGGACAGCGGTGCCCGTATCTTAACGGCCGTAGTGAACGGTGACGCGGTGGACAGCCGTCGTAACGGTGACTAGAGAGTGGTTTCCTAGGAAGACGGTGTTATCAACACCATTTTACACAGTTTTTCTAGAATCCAAAATCATAAAAAATCTTATGTATGAAGCTTATATGAAATCTAAAATATGTTGTATGCAACAACTATGGGGAACAGGCAAATAAAATGTCACAAGCAGACTGCAAATGCTCTAACACCAACTAAAGAACTCTTTAAAAAAACAAAATAATTAACTATTAATGAACTATTTCAACTAGAATTTTTAAAATTCATTCATAAGTTGGCCACTGATATTATTGTAGACAAAGAACTAAAACTGGAAAAAAAATTGTAATAAACATGAACATACGACAAGAATATCAGAACAATACCACATACACCATTCCAAAACAAGACAAGGAAAATCGAGACTAATAAATCAGGGACTGAAATTATACAATTAACTACCAGACAAAACTAAACAAAAGACTCAAATAAACTTTTTAAAAGGCGTTAAAAGTATAATTATCAACAACATAGTATAAATAAAAAAATGATAATTTATTTTTGTAAAATAAATGAAATAATCCGTAAGGGTTAATAAATAAATTTCAAATAAAAAAAATACCGCTAAACTTCCTCATTAAGAAAACACTTTGTATTTTTTGTCCAAGTGTTTTGAATTTCTCAGTTCAAACCACGCAATGATCTTACTTCGCCTCGCACCTGAGTTATTCATGTATTGGTGTATAATATATTACGCATTCGTGCATGTGTGGTATTTTGAATATATTATCTGTGTGCGCGGTACAGCTGACCGCCAGCTTTTATTTGCCAGCTGACAGCGTAGTAGTTATCGGACGTCACCGACCGCTTCCGAGACCGGCCGAAGTTTTCCGAGAGGCGCCGAGCGCGGCCGAGCGGCGGCGGCGTTTGAAAACAACGCGATTTGTTCTTCGAGTGACGCTTTCGCGCGTTTTTCTTTGTTGAAAATCCGTGCGAACGTTATTGATGTTACGAGAAAAAATAACAATAAAAACGTTACAAATTTAGCTCAGAATTATGAAACTACTTTCGATAACGCGGTTATTGATAGCTAAAAGTAAATAAAAGGAGAGGAAAAGAGAATATTAATGTTTAAAGAATTGACATTGCGTTTTATTTTAATCATCATCATTTTGCCCCTTTCCCCACCCAATCGTGCATAGGGCACTGCATTGGTAAATTAAATGCAGCGTTTTACACCCCGAAACATAACACTAAATATAGTCATTCTGATCATACAAAATACATTAAACAAATATATTTATAAACCCTTATGGATTACACATACATTTAACAAAATATACCATTTTTTGTAAAATTCATATTCTACTGTTAATGATAATATTTTAAACAAATATATTTATAAACCCTTATGGATTACACATACATTTAACAAAATATACCATTTTTTGTAAAATTCATATTCTACTGTTAATGATAATATTTTAAACATCTTTTGTAAAGGTTGTCTGAGTCTTTTGTTTAGTTTTGTCTGGTAGTTTATTGTATATTTTCAGTCCCTGGTTTAAAAGTCTCGACTGTTCGTGTCTCGTTTTAGAAAGTTGTATATGATCTTGTTCTGATATTTTCGTATTGTGTCCATGTTTAATACTTTTTTTTTCAAGTTTTTGTTCTTTGTATATAATTGCATCAGTGGCTAATTTATGAATAAATTTTAAGGATTCTAGTTGAAAGATTAAGTTACATTTGATTGATTAGTTGGGTTAAAGAGTTCTTTAGTTCCTGTTAGATAAGGGATCATATTATAATAACGTTAATATTTTATTTCCTGTCTTCGTAATCTGTTTGGGTCATTTTAAGGACATATAAAATATTAAAGTTTTGTATTTTTGAAATTACTCCGCGTGTGACGTCTCAAGTAATCTTCCGCCTCTTCTTGGTTAGTTTTGCCGATTGTCCGTTGACGGCAAGCAAACCGGAAATATTCCACAACTTTCTTATCATTGGTTGATTCATATGAACTAGTGACGTCGGTCAAAGTAGTTAATTTTGATCAAAATTTCATTATATTATTAGTCCTTAATATTTTACATATTCAATTAAAATTTACCCGTTCATCATGCCAAATTTTAAAAACATGTAATAGACTATGATCTCTTGTTACCACTTTTTTATAAATTATCTTTTATATTGCCAAAATGTACACTAAGGATTGTCTATTTTTCACTGATTGTGTCCATAATAAGGAATGGGATAAAACCGTGGGACCATTCAACCAGAACCAATATCAAAATAATGCAGGATCTAGAGTTTTCCATTTTTAAAAATATTTGTACCACTAAAATTATTCAATCAGAGAGATAACAAAATACTCCATTACAAATCATTCGTAACTCTGCCAGTCCAAGGAATTTTGTGGTTCTGCATCATCTGAGAGCAGTATAATTAAAATATTTAAAAAAATTATTAAAATCATAATCACAACACTCGCTTTTCTTATAATGACAGTTTAGTGATCCCTTATGAATCCCTAATCCCAAAGGAGGAGGTTCTCCAAAGAATCGAAGGTGGAAGGCACCTGCTCAGGACCTTGTCCGAAAGGCGAGCGAGATGGATCGTCATGTAATACGTCAAGAAGGCCTCCTGCATGTCATAATGGAGGGGATGACCGAGGGGACAAATTCTAGGGGACGCCCACGCCGAGAGTACCTGGAGGACCTATTAGAGGACGTGCGCTGCTCATAATATGTTGACTTTAAAAGAGCCGCACAAGACAGGGAGAAATGGAGGAGAAGAATGAATGTAATTGCTGCCAGCCAATCCCAAGATTGAGACCAGAGAAGAAGAATGAATTATATTGTAGCATGCATTTTTTATTTAATTCTTACTGACCTTTGATTTAATAATATACGTAATAAGAATAAAATTAAAAATCGGCATTTTAATCTAATCAAGAGTTTTTATATTTATGCTCATTAAATAATGTGTTAAAATTTAATTTATATGTATTATATTACTTTTATTGTTATGTATTTGTTTTCCATATTTTTTTTTCTTTTTTTGATTGAGCGGATACAGTCTAACTACTGCTCCTTATTTTAAATGTACTTGTTTTTTGCAAAGATATTTACTTTTTAAGTAGGATTAATTTTTATATACGTCAACTTTACCAACAAACCGAAAAAAGTAGCTCGGTGAGGTTTTTGTATTTATTAGGTGTATTTATTTTTATGTATAATAATTTTTATTTACTTTTACAATTAAATAAATAATAAAAATGTTTACGTTATGGCATATCTTTTTTAGATTAAAAATGAATAGTATTACATTTTTTTTACCAAGCGTAATTAAGTAAATAAAAAATATATTTAAGAAAAACTACGTCACTTACCGATTTTTTATGTCTACCGGTTTCAAGACGTATCCGTCTCTTCGTCGGAACACTCTTCACCCCAACATGCAAATACTAAAATACACTTCCACCTTTACCGTTACCGTCAAAATTAACCAATCGTGTAGCGTCCTACTTCTTAGCCTTTTCCCTTTCAACTCCCCCCACACATTCTGCGACATATCACTAAATATTGTAAACCTAATTTTAGTGCATGTTTACACATGGTGGTGTTGCTTCCCATTTAGCTCTGCATGTAATTTTTTGTATTTTTTCGTAAATACTATTTTTACTATGGTGACGGTAAAGGTGAAAGTGGATTTTAGTATTTGTATGTTGATGTAGTGTGTATCCTGACGATGAGACGGGTACGTCTCGAAACCGGAAGACATAAAAAGTCGGTGAGTGGTTAATTACCAATATTTACTAACATTCATCAAAATGTTCGTTTAAAGTTAATGCTTTGAACATAAATAATATAAAACTACGTTCTTTAAATATTACTTGAATAATATTCGATTACCATAACCGAGTATGCACATGGCACATGGCTATTTTGTAAGTCAAAAACGTTTTGCATTCCTTTTTCCTCTACGCCACTCTTGAGGGCGTCGTTGAATTTCTCTTTGATAATAATTATTGTGTAATAATGACGCAATAACCTTCTAACTTTTTAATTACATTTTTCATGATTACTTAATTTGACAAAGGCTTCGCAACAATCGAATATTTGATTATTATATTTTTACATGCTGCGATATTGACGATTGATTTCAAAGCATTTTGGCAGCATCATCATCGTTATACCTTCGGCACCCTGTGGTACATAGGGCGCTGCATTTGTAAACCAAACTCTAGATCAGGAACAAGGAAATATTGGAGTTTGAACGACCTTTACAATCAATATTTCTCGTCCGCCCTGCGTGGAATCGAACTCGATACCTCGAGAATGGTAGGCGAACGCGCCAACCACTACAAAACGAGGTAGACTTATTTTTGCTTGTTTTCCCTAATCTATTAAGCTTGACGTGTTTTAACTAGCTCTTTACAAAAAAAAACATTTTTTAAGTCAAAAAATTATTCGTAGAATCACTTTGTAAAGCGTCCCTGTTGTACTCATTATATTACGAAAATTGCGCTCTATACGTTTTTCATTTAAAAAAAAAAAGATCACGTCATAATATTTATGCGTAAAAAATAAATTTATGCATAAAAGTTATGCGTTCGGTAGCTTTATTTGATTAACAATTTTTCTTGTGAGAATTACCTTGATCAAACGCAAAATTAAGGTTTCCTGCGTCCCGGCGAAATAATGACGTAATTAGTATCAAATTACCATCGTAGTACAATAGACTGAAATGCAATAAATGAAAAAATATTTCGCATCAATATGATAATTTTTACTATCATCATCTTCATGACCGTAGCCGATGGTGCACAAGATACGAAATTGGCGATCTTGATCATTTGTTGGGTGAAGATAAGGTGATTTGTCGTACGCTTCAGATGCCAATCCAGAAACAATGAAATATTGGAATGAAAAAAAAATAGGCTAAAAAATTAATATTTTTCATTGAAAAAAAAAAAAAAAATTGCTTATTTAAGATTTACTCCGACGATTCAATTTTAGACATTGAGGTATATAACTTGATTAAAAATGTGAGTTCAAAATATGTTCCCTCAACCAGCGGCCAATTGGCATGTGTTTGATTTTACGGATTTTAGTCTGTTGCGAGCATTCTCCGGCTACTTTTCTCCTCGCAATTATTAAAATGCCATATGTACGCTTAGACACTGCAAAAGATAGAAAAAGCGATGGTATAACCTTTCACCGGTAAGTAATGTTTTTATCTTAATCAATACTTGTTTAAAATAGCCTTTTTAAAGTTAAAAAACGTTTTATTAATATGATACCAGTCGTAAGCTATATCCTGTTCTGTCCTGCTCAGTTAGTTGGGCGTACAGTAAATCGATAAACAAAGGTGACGAGTATGCAAACGGGAGCGACATACTGAATAGAAGTTACAGTAGACCGATGTAAAGAATCCGTGCTTTTTACTGTACTACTTGTTTTGCTTGTCAAAGTCGACGTGATATGACGTGACGAAACTTGCTTCCTCCGCTGGTCATTTCCTTTTCTTTAAGGATGACTTTTTAGATAAGATTTGTAAGGAGTGTTATCTCTATACATTACATTTCAACCATTTTAGGGGGCATTTTCAACTAGTTGTAAATAACTATATTAGAAAATGGGTATCAAGTTGTAGTAGAGCGGGTTGTGAACGTCGGACCTTTGATCCGTTCCACGACACTAGCGACGGAACGACAGATCGATTCCACGTCTTTTACGTTTACCCTGTCAGTAATCGAACCCAGCATTTAAAGAATGGTTGGCGAACACGTCAACCACAGCACTATGAAGTTGACTTATCTCCACTCGATTTTCCTAGTCAAGATTTTTCAACTGTCAACATTGTCTAAATATATTATACGTCACTAAACTACCAATGTGTTTTTTAATACAACAAACATACTCGTATGTCTGATTTTATTAACTGTTTAAATGTACGTTTGAATTAAGATGTAATATTTTGCAAAAAAAACGTAATGCAACTTACTTATTATTTTTTCTACCATCCGGTTTCTAAGCTACACAAACTTCTTTATCAAGGCATAATTCGGGAATGAATCTTATCTTACAATGTTTTTCCCCGGGGAGTTATTTATATTTAAATTTGTTGCAACAGAGAAGAAAAACATTTTTGAGAAGGGAATATGGAAGTCTAGGCATTTACAGGGCTTATGACATGTCATTGGTTGGTTTAAGTCGCCACTTCACTCACTGAAACATTCACCATTCTGCCTATGTTTTAACATCCACTTTTCCTCACCTCTTCCATTTGTTGACTTTTAAAGAATATAAATAACTCCCTAGGGAGGAAATCCAGCCAGTCCGTAAGCATTTGGACATACTCATAAAATATAAAATTGTACTCAGGCGTTGCCTAGTAGGTGAATTGGTTCAGCCAGATGAATCTCACCCGCAATAAAGTTTTCAGCTCTTTTACTCTACAAAAGTCAACAGACGGAAGAGTTGATGAAATGTGGATGTTCAAACATGGGCAGAATGGTGAATGTTACACAGTGTAAAAGTGGCCAAATAAACCATCTAATTACAGGTCATAAGCCCTGCAAATGCCTAGACTTCCATATTACCTTCTCAAAAATGTTTTTACCCTCGGTTGCAACAAATTTTAAAATCTTATCTTGTTTTATTTTGACAATGTTTACTAAATAAATAAATCATAGCATATGGAGTTAATATGTCCAGTTTTTTGTCATGTTGGTGGCTTTCTGGCAACTCATTAAACATTTTCAAACCTTTATAGTAAAGGTTGTTTTGTGTTTCAGTTAGTCTCACTTTACCACGCCTGAAATCATCTCCACTTCTTGTACCATACTCGCAGAAATCTTTATTATATTCGATACCTTTTAAATCTAAAAAAAATATCTAAAAAATAATATTAACGTTTCCAGGAAACATTTCATTTTTTCAACTTGTAAATTAATGTCAGAGGAAAATATTTTTTCTGAACGTTAATGATATGTAACTCGTGGAAAATAATTGAGGAAGTTTAGTGCTACGAGAAATTTAGTAAAAAAATGTTTTCTTACACGCGGTAAAAATTAGAGCATTTAATCGTTCGGCGAAGTTTCTCTAAAATGTATGAAAAAATAAAAATAATAAATTACTTTAAATGACATTACATGTTCTAATAAATCAACTAATGATTAGGTGTTTTGATAGATCGAGTAAGCGATGAAAAGTACACAGTAAAATAAGGATTTTCGTAGTTATGGAACGAGAAGGCTTTTTAAAGTAAGACTGCCTAGAACTATAAAGGATTTAACATGTTTAATGAATTGCCAGAAAGTCTCAGGGAAGCTGGAAGCATCTGTAAGAACTAAATGCTTTTTGTAATTTGTATGTTAGGGGTAGAGATAATTAATTTGCGTATTATGTAAATTTTTAGATAAATATAATTTGGGTATCATCATCATCATCATTCCGTATCCACGCCAATGGTGCAAAGGAAACTGCATTGGTACATCAATCGCAGCGTATCTTGATCATTCTTGTTACACGAAAGTAAGATGATCATTCTTACGCTTCAGGTACCAGTCCAGGGACTATGAAATATAATAGCGTGAAAACGCCCTTTTAAATACATATTTCATATCCACCATGTGGGGAATCGAACCCGAAACCTTTTGCATGGTAGGCAAACGCGCTGACCATTAATTACGATGCTGACTCAGGTATATTTAGTTTAATTATTAATTAATCGTAGTGTTATATTCGTAAGTAAATTTAAGTTAATATGTAAATTTACCATCTAAACAAATAAAAACAAAGAAATAAATAAAAAACTAGTGACGTCACGCGCGGAATAAATAATAAATGATTTTTTTTTTTACATTGTAAGTTTTAAAGGTATTCTTGTGGCCTCTTTTCAGATCCGCATATTGCACGAACATATTTTTTTTAGCTGCAATGAACAGTAATTGTTTTTTCAAAAAAATCTTTGTTTTCAAAAGATTCGCGTATTTTTATTTTTTGAATTTACATTTACTGCTTTCAATGCTCTGATTTTTTTCGGCTTATAATAAATAATGCCATGGATAAATAATAAAAGATACACCTCTGTCCTTCCACAATTTAATTTGTTGCATTGACCACATTTTAATGCCACTCTCATTGCCCTCTTCTTTGAACGTTAATTTGTATAACTAATTATAACCAAGAAACAGGACTGTAGAACAATAGTTCAAGCCCGGCTCTACAATTTTGTAATGTACAAATTTAAATAAATAAATTGACCACATTACGATCCTCATAAATCACGAGGACTACTAATCTTCGTTCAATTTCATTTTTTGTGTTTTTTATTTTTAGAATACCTAGCCAACGAGTTAAATAAAACTCGTTAAGGGTTCTAGTTATTTCACACACAGAACAACATTTTCCATTTTTTATAATAATTCGGTTATAAAAATAAGTTAACAATATCTTAATTTAAAATCCGCGCCGTTGTGTATCTCACGTCAGCTGTTTAAGCGCACGTACCTACATGTTTTAAGCTTCGGCGATATTTCAAGGAATTCTATATTAAATCCAGCAAATTCGTTCTACGTATCAAAAGGTTGAGCTATTAGTACGGAACATTTCGCGTCTGCCGTGCACTTTTGACGAGTATCGCAATATCTAGACCCTTTAATAGGTTTATTGCGAACAGTCAGGTGTGTGTGCACGGTGAACTTGTTCCGAACGAATCCGAAGACCGGCGGAGATAACCGAACTTGAATATAACAGTAGGTATCACGAATATAATGCAATTCGGAATATTGCAATGAGATGGAAATGTAATCCATACACGCAAAATAGATGCGCGGAGTAAAAAAGTAGCGTTTTAAAGATGTAATAAAATAATTTATCAGTGTAAATGATTTTACGTTGTTGCTAAGTCGTTAGTTGCTTCGATGCTGCATTTTTCAGGACGTTTTCACTGCATTGTCAGGTTCGTCGATACAAATGAAGGTTTACAATTTTTGTATGTGTACAAAAAAGTTTTATTGTTTGATTCTGCGGTAATTAACGTTACAGTTTTGCTTTGACTTTTCATTGAAGTGGTGCACTACTCGAAAAATTTAATAATTTTGGTCTTGTTTGCAAATCGTCTTGGCGGAACATTTTTGCTCATTATTGGAATGAAGCTCGCATGGTCGAAAAATAAATTATTGATGTTTTACGTTAAGGAGGGAGTAAATGAAAAAAGTCTTGCTTATTAAAATGTACTTTTAAAACACATGTAGCATCATTATTTAATTTTAATATAATTTAATTTTAATATAATACACTTAATATAATATAATTATGTATCCCCGTACTGCGGGCCAACTGTTTGTGACACCTGATTTTTATAATCCGAATCATTTCTATCAAACTTATATGTTATTCTTATTTATATATTATGTAGGTGCATATAATATGCATTTGTGTGTTCGTTTTGAATCAACGTTCGCGAATTGTCAAACCTTATTTTATTGTTGTCATTATTTCGTATTTACTGCATTTTGTGGTTACCTACCGTACTCGTATTGTATAGGACTCGTCGCACATTATTCATTCGATGTGTATCAGTTAAATTTAAAAAATAAAATGCTTTTTTTTTTCTGAATACAGTTTTGAAATATAACACACTTAAAAAAAAAAAGAAAACAATTTATATCATTTCGTCATTTGAATTTTAACAAAAAGGTTTCTAACTTTTTACTAAGCTCTTTATTGTACCATTTTTAATACAATTTACAAGTTTTAAGCGCATATTTTTTTCATACTTACGCACCCATACACACGCACCCTCTCCCTCATTCATTCCCACACGCACATGTATCCTCTCCCTCATTCATTCACGCATACACACATTCACATACACATGAATACAAACGTCACACAAATACAATTACTAAACTTCTTTCTTATATATTATGTGTCATTATATTTACAATGGATTTTTTTAATTGGCTTTAGTATTGTTAAGATTTTTCCAATTATTTTGTTTATGTAATAGCTGTAAAAATCCCAAATAAAATAAAATAAAATAAAATAAAATAAAATAAAATAAAATAAAATAAAATAAAATAAAATAAAATAAAATAAAATAAAATAAAATAAAATAAAATAAAATAAAATAAAATAAAATAAAATAAAATAAAATAAAATAAAATAAAATAAAATAAAATAAAATAAAATAAAATAAAATAAAATAAAATAAAATAAAATAAAATAAAATAAATTATTACGTGATGCGATCCTTTGTATTAACATAGAAGTAAGATCGTGGTTAGTCCTGTACATCGAAAACCGTTAAAAAGAAAAATTGTATTATTAAAAATAACAGCAAAAATGTGATCGCATTTCATACTGAACAGGGCCCCGATTACAATGGGAAGATTGTTTTTTAAATAATAACGGATTTTTCACACAAATACGTCAAAATTTAAACACATATTTACATTTTCTTTCAAACATCGATTTGGATTTATAGACAGTTTAACTCTGTTAAGAAAATATTTATATAAAATAGAATAAATTCATTAAATATAAATATTAAATAAGAAGTATTTGAACATTATTTTTTAAAATTTATTTATAAATTATTTAATACAAAGTATAATACACATGAATTTCATTCCCAGGCGTTAATTTATCTCAATACGGGATTTACACAATACTATTTTTTTTGCTAGTTTTTTGCTTTTATGTATGCTAGGATATACATCCCTAAAGGAGTCAAACAGGGATGTGTAATGTCACCGTGGTTATTCAACATATACATGGATAAATGTATGAGAGAATTGAAAAGTATGGATGTGGGAGCGAAAATGAGTAATCTTACTGTCAGTTGCCTTCTGTACGCCGATGACGCAGTCCTCCTAGCTGACAGCGAAGAGGAACTGCAATCCTTGGTTACAAAGGTTTACGAAGTGTGCAAGGAGAGTGATTTGCTAATGAATGTGCAAAAGTCGAACGTCATGGTCTTTGAAAGAAATGTAACTATGACTGAATGTAAGATTGTAGTAAATGGAGATAGTTTGAAACAGGTCGAAGAATTTGTATATCTGGGTAGTATGTTTACTAGAGATGGAAATATGGACAAGGATATTGAAAGGAGGGTTAGTGCCGGTAACAGAGTTAATGGTGCCTTAAAGTCTGTCGTAGCAAATAAGTGTCTATCGCAAGAGGCTAAATTAGCAGTTCATAATGGAGTTCTGGTACCAACCCTAATGTATGGAAGCGAAGCATGGAGTTGGAAAAAAAGGGACGAAAGTAGACTGAATGCTGTTGAAATGCGATCCCTCAGGCGAATGTGCGGAAAAACAATGTATGATAGGTGCCCTAATGTCGAAATTAGAGCAGAATGCAAGGCTGAGTTAAGCATTATCGACAAAATTAAGAAAGGTCTTTTGCGATGGTTCGGTCATGTGGAGCGAATGAATGATGAAAGAACGGCTAAAAAGATTTATGATGCGAATGTGTCTGGTTGTAGAAGTCGAGGAAGGCCGAGAAAGACATGGCATGATCAAGTACAACAAATTCTTGAAAGTGGTCATGTGAAAAGTCGGAATAATCGACGTGCGTGCATGAGAAGATGTATGAATGTGAAGGAAGCAAAGGAAGTGTGCCAGGACAGAGTGGTGTGGCGTTCTATCCTCTCTGCCTACCCCTCTGGGGAAATGGCGTGATGGTTAGTTAGTTAGTTAGTTAGTTAGGATATACGTGTGTGGCGGTCCATTCTTTCTGCCTACCTCTACAGTTAAATGGCGTGACCGTAGTAGTAGTAATTTTTTGTGTAAAGCACGTGTTTATATCATTTGAATAAATCTGTAGCATGTGATGACAACGTAAATTGTTTTACTTAAATTACAAATTTAAAAAGTCAAAATATTAAAAAAAAAAATGATTAACACTTTGTAAAGAGATTTGAGGAATAACATTAAAAATGAAAAAAATGGCGCTGTATAAGTTATCCATAATAAAAAGTGAGTATTTTGTTGTAAGCTGTAAATTGAACATGAAATTTTATTTTAACACTGTTACTTTTTAATGATGTGCTTTATTTTTATTTTTTTAATAAAAAAATACAAAGGAATATGTTTTGCAGGACTGGGTTCTTAAATATCGTGCGTGTTGTAGGCTCTTGTAATGATTATCGTAATATAACGTGTCTTACATAATTTATGGACAAAATACCAAATTTTGATCTTCTATGCTAATTTTAATTACGATAAAAAAACGCAAGCTATGAGCAATACTCGTATGTTTCCAAACATCGTATCATCTAGACGTATTCTAAAATTTTACGCTTTCAATATAAACTAAAACGTCAAATTTTTGGCTTCTATTTTTCAGAAGCATATTACCCTAAAAAGTACTATCTGCTTAGTGAAAGAATTAGTCTTCTTTTCTACATCCGCTCCAAAGTAGAGCATGTGGACATCACCAGACGCCTCCAGGAGGCCCTATTGCTATCCAGCACTTTCGCCTCCTTCCACGTCGCTCCCGCGTTCCTTAGTCCCGCCGAATAAAGCTGGATCGTCATCGACGGCCTTCCAGGACCTGCAGGTCCGAATTAGAGGCAACTTGGGTTGAACAACATGCGTCTAAGCCAGGTCCACCGCTGCATCCCAAAGACGCTTTTTATAAGAGGCTGCTGCGTCCGTTGTCGGACTTTAATGTTGGTTATGAAATTGAACCACCTTTTGCTTATTATTCTCTTCAAGCACTTACTCTCAGAACTCAGAAGTTTGGTTTTTTGAGTTTTGATAAGGTACCAAGATTCCTACTCATGTAGGAATACTAGCATTGCACAAGAGTTGGATAATCAGCATTTCGTTTTGATCGAGTATAGACTTGCTCTTGCTCGAGTTGCTCCTGCAATTCCTAGGCGGGTTGCTAGCTCTTTGTGCATGCTTCCATTATCAGTTATGTGAACTACCTAAAGTATTTTAAGCTGTCAACTTTCTCGATACTCTACCCATTATAATTACCCATTAATACTAAATGCACTCTTGTACAAGCATTACTACTACACATTCTAGATTACGCTGATGTTTCCATGACTGATTTAAGCTGTGAGCAACTCAATAAACTTGAGCGACATCAGAATACTTGCATAAGGTACATTTTTGGTCTTAGGAAATAGGACCACATTTCTGATTATCGTAGGCAACTGAAATGGCTCAAAATTTGACAGCGGAGAGACTATCACTCCCTCTCACTTCTGTTCAATGTACTTCATAGTCTTAACGCTCCTACATACCTGCGTGAAAAATTTCAACGCTTAACAGTTCATGGTTTACCTCTTCGTTCTAATTCTCAAGGCACTCTTCCACAATTTCTCTTTCTTCTCTAACTCATATAGCGTCCATTCAGCTCGACTGTAGAATCATCTCCCATCCACTATCAAAGATGTTACTACATTATCTCTGTTTAAATCACGTCTGAAGAAACATCTCCTTTCTTTTCCTTTATCTCTCATCCTTTCCTTTTTCCTCTTTCCTCTTTTTTACTTTTTCCCATTGAGTAATAGTTTTGATTTAAGGTAATTTATAAACAAATACATTTTTTTATATTTTTATTTATCTTTGGCTTTTTAATCTTTTTTTTCTATTGAATATGTTCTATAACTTGAATGATAAAAATAAAACTTTTATTTTATTAGTTGGTTGGAAGAAATTGCCATTTGGCAATAAACCCACCAATGTACAAATAACATTATTTACAAAAAGTTAAGTAAATAAATAAATATAATGATCCTGATCAGGGTCAGAACAGGATTTTTTGGACAAAATCTTAGTCTTTTGGGTGTCATAGATCATTAGTACACCTAGGTATGTATCTGTTTTAAAATTATGATTATTTTACATTTATATTACCGTCATCATCATTCCATATCCGCACCTAATGGTGCATAGGGCACTGCATTGGTACACCAATCGCAGCCTATCTTGATCATGTTTGTTGCATGAAGGTAAGATGATCAGTCTTAAGCTTTAGGTTCCAGTCCAGGGACTATGAAATATTTTAGTGTGAAAACACCCTTTTAAATAAATATTTCATATCAACTATGTCGGAAATCGAATCCGAGACCTCTCGCATGGTAGGCAAATGCGCTGACCATTACACCACGACGCCGACATTTATAAATGAAGCACTAACTTTGGGGTTATTTATAGACAGGCGCCGAGGGGCAGTTTTCTGATGAAGATTTTAAATAATTTGTTTTAACCATTAATTATTTATTTTGTTAGAATTGATCGAATTTTAATCCCCCGTACTTCTCACAAACACAAAATAACACTTGACAAAATGATTTGATTTTTAATATATACATCGACAACTATATGAAAGAGATATAATGTATGGGTACTGGACGAAAAATTGATAATTTTACAGTAAACTGTTTGTCGTACGCTGATGATGCAGTTTTCTAGCAAGCAGCAAGGAGGACTTACAAAAAATATTCTCTAGAATGTATGATTATGTTTAGAGAGTGAATTGGCGATGAACGAAATTAAGTTTACAATTATGGTATTTAAAAAGAGATGGAAGAGTAGGAAAGGAGAGTGAATGCCGGCAACAAAATGAGAGATGCACTAAGCACAGTAATTGCTTATAACGACCAGTATTTAGTTTGGCCACGACTACTGTTAAGAGTGAACGGCTTAGTAGAAGAAGAAGATCCAGGTACTAAATGCCTAGGGCTTGGGGCCCTACGATTTTACGTGCCCTGTGAGCCCGCCATTGTTAACACGATATTTCTAGGCATTGTGGATAATAACCGAATCGTTTGCTGGAATGGTAGGAATTTAAATCCAGACGGTACCTTTCTTTTTTATTAAACTGCAAAGGTTGTTATTGTTCAAACCGGTGTTTATTTTGACGTAGTTCTTCATATTTTATAATTATAAATAAAAAAATAATAAGAACGTTCCGTGGTTTAAAAATAAAAATTGTCAGTTGACAATCAAACTAATCTAAAAAAAAAGTAATTATTTTATGTATCGTATTATCATCGCTATGGTTTTTTTAAGTCTTGTAATTTTTTTTAATTACCCCGCTCGTGACGTCACGAGTGCAAGTCAGTGAGATTTCCTGACGTTTGAAAGGAGAACCACGAACCTGTCAAAATATTATATTGAGTTTTTCTACTGACATTTCTTGGTGGAACTGCATTTTAATTATAATAATAAAAATACTTTATAGTTTTATTCCACTTTTATTTATAATTATTTTATAAATTTTTTACCAGTGACCGGGTTTCGTCGTGACCGACATCGTCAGACTGGTACTAGTCTGCACACTCACACCAAAAATACACCCTCAGATACCATTATACACATTCACTCATAATTATTTCTAGTAATTATTTACAGTTTTTTATTTATATCTTCACTGCATTTCTTTAATGCTATATTTGTGAAGAATTTTTAAAATAAATTTATGCCGTACCGACCTCTGACAGTGTCGAAGCACTCATAAGACAGCTCTTTTACATAATAAAAAGGGATTTTTTTGGATTTATAGTCCATTATCGATGACACACACGTGCTAAAACGTTTCACCTGAAATATTGTGATGACCGGAGAAATCCATGTCATCATTTTCTATAGAATCTAATACAACATTATAATGTAACTCCAACGAAATTGCACAAAAAATCGGGGGCATCGTTCTGCAATACAAACATCGTCCCTATCATGAAGAAATGAACTACAACGGAACCTAGCCTACAAAAAGACCACAGGACGCAGTCAAAGTCAATCAGCCCAACAAGATCAGTTCAGTCAGTCAGACCAGCTCGACGCAGTAACTAAATTCCAGCATGTAGTTCAAGTACAGTCTTTTCAAACTGTCATTGCCGCTACGCTCGTGCAACACGCCACAAAACCAAATGCTGTATCTCATTCGTCATGTAGTAAATACGCATTAAACAGCAACCTCGTGTCTTCTCTGCCAATCTCTAACTGGGGTAGGAGCTCCAACCCTCAACAAGATATTTCTACATATGTATGGATTCACGTACATTCTATTTCAGTTTATAATGCGTCAGTTTTTATAGCAAAGAACATACGAGCACATTAACTCCATCTTGCGGTTTCGTCAATTAATAATAAAGGTTTTAAGGGAAATATATGTCAAAGAAAATCTACTCTTAGGTCAGCATTTGATTCAAGAAGAGGAAAATTTGTCGAAATCCGGAGATCGTGCTTTTTGCCGTTTCCGGCCCCTCTGCCTGGAACTAATCGGCTTCAAACAAATCATCGACAGTCCCAGTCAGTTCAGATACCAAATAAATCTCAATTCTTTAGATTATGATACCCTTAATTTTAAATCAGAAAATATAATATGTCACTTTAGCTAGAATGTAAAGTTACGTATACAATTGTGATGCGCCCTCTTAGGTGATTTTTTTTACAAAAATGGCGCTGTAAAAATAAGATAAATTTTATTATATTATTATCGTAATTATTATAATTATTATCATTATAATTACCGTTGTAAAAAGTATTTGAAAAAATGTTACAATCGAGTAAGATTGCTTTCGTGTGTCGATATAATATATATTTCGTGTGTCGATATAATATACACCAGCGATATAATTAACCCCGCGTCCAACGCATTATACCTGAATAACACATCGTACTGTAGGTATTGCAGATGTGTTGCTAACAGCTGATAGTTTACCGGTTTCGCCTTTACGAAACCCCTCATCGGGAGCTGTCCAACTATAAAGTGGACTACTATAATATTGATAAACCTAACTCAATAATTTCAGATATATTAATAGACTCTTTGAGAAGGTAATTTAAATGATTTTTTTTTACAATATTTTGACTTAATCCAAATATTTGTAGACAAAATACTAGATTTTACCAACTGGTAAAACCAACTGGTTTAAAAATAAAACCAACTGGTCCAAGAAGAAGTTTAGAAAATGGAAAATCGTTTTCAGGCGTTGCCTAGTATCTGAAATAATTTGATCAGATGAATCTATTCACAACAAATCAGCTTTCAGCTCTTTAACTTCACTAAAATTAACAGATAAAAAGTTGAAGAAACTTGGGTGTTCAAACAAAGGCTTATAACCTGCGCATAACCTGTCATTGGATGGTTTAAGTGGCCATTTTACTCACAGTGTAACATTCACCATTTTGTCTATATTTGAACATCCGTATTTCTTCGAATCATCTATCTGATAAGAGTTGAAACCTTTATTGTTGTGAAGATATTGATTTAATTTTTTCACATACGTAACGCCTCAAAAAGAATTTTTCAATTTTAATATCTCTTCTTGGACCAGTTGGTTTAATGACAATATTTTGCCTTGGTCAAAATTCCGTCATTTGACTGTTTTATACCAGCCTATGACAGGTCATAAGCCCTGTAAATGCCTAGACTTCCATATTTACTCATCTTAAATATTCTTCACCTCTGCTATAATTTGCTTATCTTAATGACCCCCTAAGGGTTGAAATCTCTGATCAAACCAATCCTGACATTAGCTTTTGAAACCTGAGTTATGACAAATAATATTGAAGGAACCATTGCAGCTCTTGAAAGAAGAATCCACAGAGTTGTCTATGGCCCTGTGAGAGGGAACAACCATTGGCATCGTCGCTATAATAGGAAGCTATATGAAATCTACGGAGCGCCTGATGTAATCAACTCCATAAGGGTGAGGCGCTTGACGTGGGCTTACCATATAATTCAAATGGACGACGAAAACCGCATAAAACGCCTGATTCTCTCTGTACCACAAGGGTGACGAACACCAGGAAGGCCCAAAATGCGATGGATGGACTGCATCGGTGCGGATTCGCCAAGGTCGAAAGTGAGGAACCGGAGAAAAGGGCAGCAGACCGGCAAGAGTGGAGGAGACTACTGGATTCAGTTAAGACCCACTAAAGCTAGGGTTTCCTAGGACAGCAGTGCCCGTATTTTAACGGCCGTAGTGAACGATGATGCAGTGGACAGCCGTCGTAACGTCGACTAGAGAGTGGTTTCCTAAGGAAACGGTGTTAAATGGTGTTGATAACACCGTTTTCCTATGAAACCACACTCTAGTCACCGTTACGACGGCTGTCCACTGCATCACCGTTCACTACGGCCGTTAAAATACGGGCACCGCTGTCCTAGGAAACCCTAGCTTTAGAGCTGTCGACGTTATGATGATGATTAGGGGGTAAAATCTTGTCTTTTGTCTACAAACATTTGAACAAACTTAAAACATTGACATTAAGAAGGTTTAAAATATGTCCTTATCCGCCCTTCGTATTAGCCAACACCGATTCAACAACTCAAGACAGTAATCGTTCAAAATAAAAATAAATTTATATGCAAGCTTAAGTTGAGTTAAGGCTTAAGGTATGAGAACGTCCACAACAAAATAATTCATCAACAATATTTTGAGTTTGTCAAATTTTTGTAGACAAGGACTGGATTCAACTCCCTGGGAGCTGTTTATATTAACATATTACAACAGAGATGAAGAACATTTAAGAGAAGGTAATATAGAAGTCTAGGCATCTACAGGGCTTATGAGTAATAGGCGTTGCCTAGTATGTAGGTGAAATAATTCAATTAGATGAATCTCACCCGCATAAATAAAGGTTTCAGCTCTTTAACTTCACAAACGTCAACATATGAAAGAATTGAAGGAATATAGATGTTCAAATACGGGCAGAATGGTGAATGTTACACAGTGTGTAAAGTGGCCACTTAAACCAGCCATTGACAGGCTAAAGAGCTTCATTTTCTATTTAATTTGTTTTGTAACTTGAATTATAAAAATTAAACTATTGTTTTATTGGTTGGTTGGAAGAAATTTCCATTTGGCAATAAGCCCGCGAATTTACAAATAACATCATCTACAAAAAGTTAAATAAATAAATCCTTTTCTGGTGACATACACCTCTGAAAGTGGCACATGGCGCATTTGAGTGTCTTGGTGACAATAATGTCATCGACCCAACGTTAAACGGATGTCAGAAGTCGTGTCTGCGTACAATAATATTTATGTTTATATGTTTTACTGGCGGCTGAACCAACATAATGTGTGACGTCTCGCTAGTGTGCAACAATAATTTATTTATTACTTGTTTGATTGCACTCCAATATAAATAACTTATATTACAAGAATATAATTATAAGGTTACCCTACGCGTACTAATTACTAAATAAGCAGCGTTCATTATAATTTAGGGAATGGAATTGCGGTTACTTGTCCTCAGCGCAAGAACTAAATAAATTAATATAGATGCCTCATTTACTCTTTACTATAAGTGCATGGCCATAGTGGTAAGCGTTTTGCGGCTCGGCGCGGGCGCGGTGAACTCAAATTCAATATGTTTGAGTTTACGGTATGGTAACAATTGAACGTAGTTATGCAGAAAGCAGCCAGTCCACAATTTCGGAAAAATGAGATACTGATGTTATCGGGTGCAGTAAGGTCGATTCTGCTAAAATCAGCCAGACCGCTTTCATATAAAAAAACTGTATTAATCACCTCCGGAAAAAGGTATCGATAACAAAAACGGCATTTCTCAATTTGCAGAAAACACCCACAAAACTAGAAAAATCTTAGGGTTCTTTAAAAATCTTTTAAACTGGTCAAATACACAATAAGATTCTTGTTTGTAATAAACAAAAAAAAATATGTATCCATTGTTTATCGTTTGTTAAAGTCAAAAACATTCAAACTATTTTGTAGATTTTATAATTCACTCTTTTCACAAAATGACTATTATCTCAGTTTCACTTTTCTACGGCTGGCTGCTTTCTGTATAACTACGTTCAATTGTGGTGTCCATATCGCCACGTACCGCGCCCGCGCAGCGCCGTAAAACACTCGCCACTATGGCCATGCAGTAATTATTAAGAAAGCAGAACAGTGGCGTGCGCAGAGTTTTAACCAGGGTTGGCAGTAGGAAAAACAAAGTCCTACATTTTATATTTAATTGATAAATCTTATATGATTTCCTTCACATGTCATACTAGTGTTCTGAATCATTATGTTACACACGAAACTTTATTATAATATTTATACTTATCTTTAGAAATAACTATTATTTATGAGTACACCTTCCTTTACAAATAACACACTTTTGTCGATAAAAGTCAACCGAGAAAAGGCATTATATTTTTAAAATGGTTTGATGAAATGCACTGTTTTTAAAGTGGATTGAGCACTTTTCTTACATATAATTATAAAATATTTGGCTGATTTGTACAGCGCCATTTTAGTGAAAAATCACTTCAAGGGCGCTTTACTATTGTATACGTAAACTTACATTCAAACTAAGCAAAAGTGACATATTTTATTTTCTGATTTAAAATTGACGGTATGATGAACTAAAGAAGTAAGCTTTTGGTTGGGATCTGAACTGAATGGGATTGTCTATGATTCGTAAGTTTGAAGGCAATTAGTTCCAGACAGAGGGGCCAGTAACGGCAAAAGCGCAGTCTCCGAATCTAGTGTATTGGGAGCGTCGAATTTCGACAAATTTTCCTCTGCCTGAATCAAATGTTGAACTTAGAGTAGATTTTCTTTGTCGTATATTTTCCTTAAAACCTTTACTATCAATTGAAGAAACCGCAAGATGGAGTTTATGTGCTCGTATGTTCTTTGCTATAAAAACTGACGCATTATAAACTGAAGTAAAATGTACGTGAATCCATACATATGTAGAAATATCTTGTTGAGGGTTGGAGCTTCTACCCCAGTAAGAGATTGGCAGAGAAGACACGAGGTTGCTGTTTAATGCGTATTTACTACATGACGAATAAGATACAGCATTTGATTTTATGGCGTGTTGCACGAGCGTGGCGGCAATGATAGTTTGAAGAGACTGTACTTGAACTACATGCAGGAATTTAGTTACTGCGTCGAGCTGGTCTGACTGACTGAACTGATCTTGTTGGGCTGATTGACTTTGACTGCGTCCTGTGGTCTTTTTGTAGGCTATGTTCCGTTGTAGTTCATTTCTTCATGGTAGGGACGATGTTTGTATTGCAGAACGATGCCCCCGATTTTTGTGCAATTTTGTTGGAGTTGCATTAATGTTGTATTAGATTCTATAGAAAATGATGACATGGATTTCTCCGGTCATCACAATATTTCAGGTGAAACGTTTTACCACGTGCGTGTAATCGATAATGGACTATAAACCCAAAAAAAACCCTTTTTATTATGTAAAAGAGCTGTCTTATGAATGCTTCGACACTGTCAGAGGTCGGTACGGCATACAACGGAGTAACCGAATAGGGGAATATCACATACTACAAATACCGATAAAAATATATGAAATGGATTAAGAATAAATAATTGTATTTTCAAAATTAATATGAATGTTGTGGAAATATGTTTTTATATAAAAATTTATAAAAGAAAATTAAATGAAATATGAAGTATGATTGGATAAATATTTTTATTGAACTAAAATCCAGCATAATTATACAAATTTAACCTTTCGAATTCGGTGTGAAAATGTCCATTTAATTACAAAAAATACAACTTCATTATTTAAATAAATAATATAAATTTATCTATTGTTGTGTCTGATGTAAACTCGCATTACACCAAAGCCACACAAGAGTTAAAAATCTATCAGGTAGGTTAAAACAAATCGATGATGTCAATGGGCGTTGACCTAGCTTTAAAAACATTTTATTTATCATAGGTATTTGATTATATTATATGAACGAAAATATTTCATCTAAAAATTTAAGATTAAAATTATTTCCATAGTTATTTATTTTTTGTAAAATTAGCAAACAAAATTTAAATGCCATTCGATTTTAAAACACGACTGTTTTTATGTCAAAATTGAAAAAAAAAATTAGATATTTAATATACCTATATTCGTAATTTTACGCAAAATAACTACGTACGTACCTAGATAAATAAAATCAACACAAATAATCAACAAAAAGGTTTCAAATATTTATTTATTTATTTATTCATTTTGTTCATTAACGCCCAAAAGGCATTTACAAAAAATAAAATACATGCTAACATACTAAAAAATAAACACAGAATATACAGAAAAAATATGTGAAATTAGTTAAAAAGGATATAATAAAAATTTTATAAAGTAAAAAAAAACAATAATAACAGAGTTATGCAAGAAAAAACCGTAAGCATATAAACAAAAAATGCAAAGATATAAGCTTATGAAATAAATTCTGTAAAGCAAACACAGTAAATAAAGTGTTACGGTAAGCAAGAAAGACAAATTTATGTAAAATTAATAAACAAGCAAGCATATTATATTATCACGAAAAAAGAAGAAATAAAAATATGTATATATGAAATGCGTATTTGCCAATACAGCAATGTAATTTGATATAATAGTAAAAAAAAAACAAGTATAAGGGAATAAAAATAAACAAGTTAGTTTTTTTTTTAATTTATAGAATTGAATTGTCAATTATAGTTTGACGAGCAGCTACAAATAAAAATGATATTGTGGACTTATACAATAATAAAGAATTGGACAGAATGTCTGCAGCCGTTCCACAAGTGTTGATATTGATTTAATTGAAGTTTTATTTATTCATATATAAAAAAAATCGTTTTATTTTGATAGTATTAATTTATTGGTGGAATAAGATTTATAGATTATATAAATAGACGTCATATTGACCAGATACTCGTATTTTATCGATAAAAATGAATAAAAAAAATCAAGCATATAATTATCGGCCTTACAAAAGGCCACATTTTAATCGGTGGTCCTAAAAAGTGCAGATCTCAAGAAAAATCTGGATTTGAGGCAAAAAATGTGTTACCGTGTCTACCTGGATCTAGTTTTATAGCTCACCTTTAGCTGTAGGTATTGTAAACTGCTGGAAGTCGGAATGTTAGTCAACTGAACTATAATCTCTCAACGCGAGTGCGGAATATTCGGATCCCCTTAACCGACAACAGCAGAACCATTCAGAGGCGTTTTAACTTACCTTTCTCTCATGTATTACAAGTATAATTTATTATTTTTAAATTTATTTCATCAGAGAGGGAAAACATTTTTGAGAAGGAAATATGGAAGTCTAGGCATTTATTTATTTAATTGATTTATTTGACAATTTATACACATATACAATATATATACATATAAGGGCGGGCATTTTGCTTAAGGCAATTTCTTCCTACCTACCCAAACCGTTCAGTTTGAGAAAATTATAAATACATGGACATATTGAATCTTACAATTTTATACAAAAATTAAAAGCAAAGATTAAAAAAAAAATGTATATCAAAAAAAAAAATTAACACTATACTATGAAGGGAGGAGAGGGGATGGGAAGGAAAAAAGAAGGATAAAGGAACAATTTAAATATTTTGATAGTGACATTTCAATCTTGACTTAAATGTAAATAAAGAACGGGCTCTCTAACATTAGTAGGTAGATTATTCCCCAAATTAGAGCGATGACAGGGTATTAAAAGGGTTCTCTCGTTGCTAGAACGAAGAGATAGTCCGTGTTGTGAAAGAGGTTGGATGAGCTCTCTCAGATAAACAGGGGAAGTGGGATTATTTAAAATAATGTGAAGAAGTGATAGAATGTGAATGTTTCTTCTATGCCTGATACTGAGCCAGTGTAGTTGCGTGCGATACTCGGTTATGTGGTCAAATTTGCGAAGATTAAAATTTACAGGGCTCATGACCTGTCATTGGCTGGTTTAAGTGGCCACTTTACACACTGTGTAACATTCACCATTCTGCCAATGTTTCAACATCTACATTTCCTAAACTCTTCCATCTGGTGACTTTTGTGAAGTAAAAGAGCTGAAACCTTTATCACGTGAGTGAGATTCATCCGGCTGAACCAAATCACCTACTAGGAAACGCCTGAAAACAATTTTCTATTTTTTATACTTCTTCTTTTACCACGAAGTAATTCAACAATGTTTGAGTATGTCCAAATGCTTGCAGACTGGCAGGATTTCTTCCCGAGGGAGTTATTAATAAATCTATTTCAACAGAGAGGGAAAACATTTTTGAGAAGGGAATCAACAACTAACATCGCTTGCGTTCTATGAAACATAGTGATAGGGCTTCTCTATAGGTTTTCGCATTATAACTTTAAGCTTAGAACAGTTATTCTGAGGAGTTTTAAATACGAAATATTTTTATTAAATCTATTATTTATTATATACAGACCGGGGCCGCTGCGGTGCGGTTGATTGAACGGCCAACTCTGAAGCTGGTATCGAAGTAGTTCATTTTTTTATATTTCTAATACATTTTCAAAAAAATTTCGACGGACAATCAAATGCTTTTATTTTTATCATCATCACCTTTACAATTCCCTTTCGCACCTAATGGTGCAATGGGCACTGTATTGTTACACCGATTGCAGTGTATCCTGATCATTTTTGTTACATGAAGATAAAATAATATATCGTACGCTTCAGGTACCAGTCCAGGGACAATAAAACATACGTGTGTAAATACACCTTTTAAAATAAATATTTCATTTCAATCATGTCAGGAATCGAACCCGAAACCTCTGCATGGTAGGCAAACGTGCCGACCTACGCGTGTAAATAATATTTTCCAATTTCTCATAGCACTGAACTTCCGCGTTATGTATACACATAAATAAATTTGTTGTTCTAGCTTTCACGGGTGTAAGCCAATGAGAATGCAAAATGAGTGGAGCGCGTGTCGTAATGTGCATGTGTGGCGTGTGGTGTGTGTGTGTTGTCACATGTCGGCATGGTGTGAGTGAGTGTTGCCTTGGTGCGAGTGTGTTGAGTGTGCGATGTATTGTAATACCGCCCAAGTTGCGGGTAAAAAACCCTACCTGAGGAGCCAATGTCCCTCCAAGGGTCACCCGAGATGTAGGATGTAGACATTACAGGTAAACAGGGTTGACAGATTAGACTTGATGTTAATTTTTTTTATTTAATATCAAAAATATAAATAATAACCACTATCGAAAAATCTTTATATGATAAAAGCTAAAATTCACGTTTTTTTTATTTTAGACAAATAGCCGAATAATATTTGCATGCGAGGGGTAAACTTTAGTCAATTAAAATATTATTAAGATTTTTATTTTTTTACATAATGTTAATTGTGCATTGGCAGGCTTATTACCAAATGGCAATTTCTTCGAACCAACCAATAAAATAGTAGTTTTATTTCTTTAATTCAAGTTGCAAAACATCTTCAATAAAAAATATAGACAAAAATAGAAATGATTGTATTTGTTCTAGTATTTAAATTACCTTAAATCAATACTCTTATTCAATGGAAAAAAAGAATTAAAAGGAAAGCGGAAAATGTAAATAGGAAGTTTAATGAAATTGAGTTATTAAGTACTATGTCGAAATCAAATTTTTCATCCTCTATTAATTAAATGATAAATAGCATTAACTCCTAATTTCCTTAATAACAAATATAATTGATTTATTTTAACTCCACACCAAATAAGAGGTTAAGGACATTAAGAAAACATACAGTTCTTCCAAAGATTATTAAAATGTGCTTTTTTGTAAGGTGTATAAATATATTTTAGAAAATGAATTTACTTTAAAGCCCCTCATTAAAAAATACTAGATGTTAAGTATGAAAAATCACAAATTTTTATCTCCTAAAAAAATGGGTTTTTTGAGGTACAGTAGTTAATAATAAAAATAATAATGTTTGGATAATTTATATAGCGCCATGTTTGTGAAAATCAAAGCCCCTCATTAAAAAATACTAGATGTTAAGTATGAAAAATCACAAATTTTTATCTCCTAAAAAAATGGGTTTTTTGAGGTACAGTAGTTAATAATAAAAATAATAATGTTTGGATAATTTATATAGCGCCATGTTTGTGAAAATCACCTCAAGGGCGCTGTACAATAAATAAATATCCCAACACGTCTTGCTGCTACAGAGCGCATGGACAGATATTTTAAAAACGAAATAAAAATCAAATTAATAAAATTAGAATGTAGATAGCAACAAGTCTTGCAGCTACTGAGCGCATTGTCACTAATAAATCGAAAGATTATAATACGACAAACATGTACTGTTAGTGGTGGTTTGTTCCTCATTTAAGAAAAATGATATTTAAAAGCACATAACTAAATTAAGTACTATTGAAACAACAAAGATGCATGGTGCTAGTCCAACTCAGTACCTTCTAGTTTTGCATTATAAAATACGTATTTATATTTTACGATATGCCGATTATTATTTTTGTATATTTTTTAGCCTTCATTGAAATCAACTGATTTTTTCTATTGACTTTTAAAAGAAATAGGTACTTTAATATCTAATTTATAAAAACTGAAAAAATACAAAAGGTGACATCCTTGTTACTGAATATTATAGCACACTAACCCACGCATTGCAAGAGCCCGGACATCAAAGGATCAAGCGCCTACGTTTTGACAAGGAGTCGTCAACTTTTTTAAATTGCAGCAAAAAAAAACATTCTATCCTAACAAAATGGATCAGCTAAATGTATGGGTCTAACATTTTACATGAAATTAGTAGATTTTTAAGATTTTTAACAATTGTTTCACGCATTTTCGAGAAATTCCGAATTAACGCTTCCAAAATAAATTAAAGAGAATTCCAGTTTTATTGATAATGAGGTGAGCATTACCTTGAATTACACATTTTTTATTTTTGTATGTTCTCATATTTGGACAATATGTAAGAAAAATCCACCTGAGCTTTTAATGCGGCCTCTGATTGGTCAAAAAACTCTCCCTCGAGTTATACCTCGGATTCGCCACGAACTACGACTCGAGGATATAATTTTAATATGGCCTATCTCAGGTCGGCTTCTCCTGAAGAGTTTTAAGTGGTTTCCTCTCCACATAGCAGATGCTGAGAAGTTCCTGATTGGCCCACATTTGAATATCCTTCCTGATCCCAAAAAATGATCAGCAAAAAAACCGTCTTTATGAAATATAAACCTTGTATATTATAAGCAAGGTAAAAAATAATCCATCTAACTTATAAAAAAAAAACTAAGAACCACGCTGGTGATTATCACGAAATCAGTCACCACTGAGCAGCGCCTACTAACGTCTATCAACCGTTTTGGTTTTATTACAGTATCTCGGCAACGTCACAAATTTCCAAACCATCACCCAGTATTTCTTGCTAGACGCGATAATCGCGTGAAGAGTGTCATAAATTGACAAATCATAGGTGGCATTCAAAACACAGCTGGTGGATTTTGCTTAAATGCGTCCAGGCGTTATGAAAAACGCAGTTTTGGTTGTGCAATTGAAACAGAACCCCGAAAGAGGGCTTTCGACTCGATAGCTCCACTAAAGTAAAAATATTTAAAATATAAATTGAGGTGTCAGTACATTTGAATCCTTTGGCCGAGATTTAAAAAAATAATAAAATGAATAATCTTATTTGATCCAATTAATTTTATAGAAATACTATTGCAGGAAGGACTCGTCAAGTACCTTCGTTTAGTTGCAACAATTCGCGAACAGCACACTCATATGTAGGCACTGTAGAGCTACAAAAAATAGTTAAAATTAGTTTCCTTGCTTTTTTCGGACCGAATTTTATATTTTGACGAAGGCGAAAGATTTTTGTTTAGGTCCAACTTCCTTAATGACACGCATTTTTTCAGGAAAATGTTTTGAACCCCTGATCTAATCGCCAATGATTATAATTGCTGATGCTTTGTTGGATGTAACTTTAAAAAACTCAAAGCGGAGAATTTGTTTCCGAAAAGGTTACGAAGGTAGAATTTTAAAAGATTTTCAGAAACAACGCAATGATTATGCAATACCTATACAAGATTTAAAAATATCGTCATGATTCTACTATAGAACAACGACGCATGTGAATTTCTTCAACTTTTTAAAAAAATGACATTTCATCAATATTGCATATATTCACTTTTATTTAAAAAAATAAAGAATGATTATTTTTTCTAGAAGTACATCGAATAAATAATATCAGTTGACCCGCATGCGCATCTTGAACTTATTGTATAATTTTTAATATTTCACCGTTTTAGCTTGTAAATGTATTTATTTTTCTTTTTAAATATTCTTTATGCTTTTTCATATTTATTTAGCTTGTATTATGTATATGTAATTTTAATACGCTTTTCATACTCCTTTAGCTAGAATTAGGTTATTTTAAAAACGTTTTAATTTTTGTAATTATATATTTTTTAAAACATTTTATCACATACTCATTCAGCTTGAATTATGTACATACATCTAACTATTAAACTCCTCAATTTTTTATATTATTTAATAGCTTGTATTATGGATAGATAATTTTAAATTCATTTCTTTACCTTATTAGCTTGAAAACTTAATATTATGTTTATTTTGTAATTGTTTAAACATTTTCATACTCTTTTAATTTGTAGTGTATCATAATTTCTATAATGTTTTTGAAAATACATAGTTTTGATTTATAAATATTGTTATTTGCATGTCCCTAAATGAGTTTTTAACAAAAACTTCTTGGGAATATTAGAAGAAATTATGTAAAATATGTTTTCAATTTAATTTCAAATCGGGTTGTGGTCCTGTGGTTCGTGGTTCGGATCCCACTCTACCCCAACTCGATTCCATTTTCTAATAGTGAGTTATTTACAACTCGTTGAAAATGACCCTCAAAATTAAATATTTGGGTAAATCATGAGAACGTAAATATTTCTTTTTAATTACTAAAAAAAAAAAAAAAATTTTTTTAAAAATGACAGTTCAAACCAAACAATAAATACATAAAATGATAAGTAATGAATACAATATTAAAAAAAATATAATAAAAATAAAAGAATTAAAAAAGACAAAACAAAGAGATAGGATGAACGTGAAGAAAAGTGGTAGAGGATGAATAAAAGGACAAAATATTGCGGACTTTTATTGTTAATTTATATTTATTACATTTTTTTTGTTTACATTTAGTATATTTTTATTACATAATATATATTTTTTTTCATGAAAAAAAAAAATCCTACATAGGCATGGCCTGTGCCTGGGTATACTAAATCTAGAAAACATTATGAAATCCACGGTGGCATCATTCCCTTTCCGCACCTAATGATACATAGGGCACTGCATTGGTACACCAATCGCAGCGTATCTTGATCATTTTTGTTATATGAAGGTAAGACGATCAGTCTTACGCTTCAGGTACCAGTCCTGGGACTAAGAATTATTCTAGTGTGAAAACACGCTTTTTTTTTTTTTTTTTTCATAAATTTCATAAAAAGTACATGTTTCTGTAAAATTCTAAACGTATCTACTTTTATACATCTAGTAAATGTTATCACTGTAACCCCTCCAAAAAAAGAGACTAACTCTTAACTCTAAATAAATATTTCATATCAACCATGTCGGGAATCGAACTCGAGACGTCTTAAATGGTAGGCGAACGCGCTGACCATTCCAACACGAGGCCGATAAAAAATACATTATATAAAAAACACGTAATTTAAAAAATAAATAAAATATATTTATTTTCACATAATATATTAGATGATGTAAAAAAAAAACATGTAAAATAAAAATTGAAATAATTATTTCACTTCGACCCTGCCAGGAATCAAACCCGGACTTCAAGCATGTTTGGCGAACGCGTCTACCACTACACTTCTAATTTAAAAGAGTATTGTCGTAAATGGTTGCAGTAACAGAGGGGTTGGGGGAGGGGGGTGGAAGCGTTACATTAACCCGAGCAGTTTATTGCCGTAGGACGGCTGCAGGTTGCAATAGGCGATAACGGGATACCATAGCGTCGTCTTCTCTCTCTGCCCGCTCCTGCCTTGACCGGTGAAGCGGTATGCCGGCCGCAGTGCCAATAGCGATGCGCGAACTGTAACCGAATAAGAAACTAATCGAATAACTAGTGTCATTGCCGAAACAAGTTATTTTTTACTATGTTTCACATTATTTTGGTTTCTCGTGTTTGATTTTAATTGAACCAAAAATGTTTCTTATGTTTTTGTTTGAATCGGGTCGTGGTCCTGTGGCTAGTGTCTCGGACTCACGGGTCAAAGGTCCGTGGTTCTATTATTATTATTATTAATCTGGATAACTTATACTGCACCATTTTCGTAATATAATACCTCAAAGACGCTTTACAAACTGATTGTATAAAAATATAAATTTAATTTTAACTTTAAGTAAAACAATGTACATACTTTGTCACCACATACATGCTAAGGATTTATTCAAAAGATTTAGAGAACAAGTGGGTTTTAGGTTTCTTCCGAAACATCACTTCACTCTCACAGCCTCGCACCTCTGCTAGGAGAGCAAATACACGTTCGCCGAATTTAAGCTGATCTAAGCGTAAGACGTCTGTCAGCTACTTCATCTGGAATGCAGAGTTCCCTTAGATATTTTGGGGCAGAGTTTTGCAGTGACTTATACATAAGCCAAGAGAGTTTGTATTCCACTCTCTGTGGAAAACGTAGCCAGTGTAATTCCCGAAGTAGTGGAGTGATATAACTGAGCTTAGAGATTCCAAAAAAAGTCTCGCTGCAGCACTTAATACAGAATGTATGCGAATCATTTTATTCATTGGTAGACCTGCGTAGATACCATTAAAATAATCGACTCTAGACACTACAAACGCATTTATTAATTGACGGGCGGGATCACCCGGAGTTAACTTTGTTGTCAAACATTTTATGAAATATTGCTAAATAATTTTCCTCTAAATTTCTTGCAACAGAGAGGGAAAACACTTTTTACAAGCAAATATGAAAGTCTAGGCATTTACAGACCTTATGACCTGTCATTGAATAAAGATTTCCCTTTCCGCACCTAATGTTGCATAGGGCACTGTATTGGTACACCAATCGCAGCGTATCTTGATCATTTTGTAACATAAAGATAAGATGATCAGTCGTACGCTTCAGGTACCAGTCCAGGGACTATTCTCAATATTCTAGTGTGAAAACACCCATTTAAAATTAAATATTTTTTTCAATTTTTTTTCGTTTACATTTTATATATTTTTTATTACATAATATATAACTAAACATGAAAACAATAAAAATCCCACATAAGCATAGCCTGTACGTGGGTATACTAGATCTAGGATACATAATTATATGGTGTAGATGCATAATATTTTTTAAAAAGATATAAAAAAATGTAAGTAAAAATTAAATGAAATTATTCAGGTTTTTTTAAATTTTATTATTTGACTGAGAATAAAAAGTAAAGAAATAGAAAGAACAAAGAATATGACATTTTAGTTGAATTCAAATTAAGAAAAATACGAGAGCAAATAAAAAGTTTATCAGGAAAAGAAAACATTGACATTAATATTTTTGACCCAGTTTATAAATAAAATATTTGTGGAAGAGAGGCTTAAATTATCATTTTCAGTTGTGTCCATAAAGAAAAAATTTTACAGTTTAGGGGCAAGGACATTTGCATGGCTCTGTTCTAGTGTTGATTTACGAAACGGAATCTGCAGCACTTGATACTTTCTTGGACTATGGCGGTTTGGGTTTCGAGGGAACAACTACTGACGATTCACAAAAAAAATTAGGCATTGGAGACAATACAACTGTCCTACATTTAAAAGCATTCAAATAAATATTTCACAACAACCATGTCGGAAATCGAACCCGAGACCTCTTGCATGGTACGCTAACGCGCTGACCATTACACCACGAGGCCAACAAAGCTCTCTTAGTTTACAAAAGTCAGCGGATGGAAGAATTGAGGAAATGTGGATGTTAGAAGATAGAGCGAATATTACAGAGCGATATGACGCCGCCAAATCGTTAAATCAGCCATTCGATTTAATGCCAGCATTGGATTGAATGGCTACGCAGTTCGTTGAATGAATTAAGATAGCTTAACGTTAAATGTGTTGCTGGTTGAAAGCTAGCTCTTCGGAAATTGCTGAACCAAAAACTTAGCTTAGGAGAAGAGTGTTTTGTACTCGATGACTGCTATTCTAGCCAAAATTACAGAAAAAGAATGTGGTGATAGGTCCTCCTCGAAGTGTAGTCTAATATTTATTTATTTATTATTGCTTCAAAAAACCTTGTATTAAAATTATAATTACATTTATATTCTTACTTGAGTTCATTCTTCCCTGCAATAATAAATTAATTGTGTCTAAAGCCTGAAGCCCTTTTCTTAAACCTTCGGGCTCACGCCGTCGTGGAAGGCGGAGGAGACAAGAATGCTGGCTGGCGATAGGGTCTCCTGGAGGCAACTGGCGATGTCCACATGCTCCACGAAAAAGAAAAAGAAGAAGCACGAGACTGATCAAGATTTTATATGATATGTAAATGATCATAAGTTACACTGCATTTGGTGTACCGATACAGTGCACTATGCACGATGGCAATTATCTACCTAAGAGCCCCATTAATGTCAATAAATAAATAAATTAGTGTAACTATCGCAACAACCGATTATCGTAACGTATTTTCGTCTTTAAATCGAATAAATAATTTGCAGTTAGTTGTCCGCGAGGACCGAAATAAAGTTGGAGGTAGTTTGTAGCTCCGGCCTTCACTTTTTGCCGCGGTTTTTACAGCATAATTAACAGCGAATGATTTACTGTTCTTGACTTTTTTGCTGCCATGAAATAAAGTCCTAAATGGAGAAATAGACTGAACTTGAAAACGGCATAGACAGTATTTAATAATATTTTAGCAACAATATTTTCAGTTTGCCCAAATTTTTGTAGACAAGGACTGGATTCAGCTCCCCGGGGAGCTGTCAATATAAACATATAACAACAGATATGAAGAACATTTAAGAGAAGGTAATACAGAAGTCTAGGCATCTACTCTACAGGGCTTATGACCTGTCAATTAATCGGGTTGTGGTCCTGTGGCTAGTGTCTCGGACTCACGGATTAAAGGTTTGTGGTTCGAATCCCACTCTACCCAAACTTGATTCACATTTTCTAATAGTGAGTTATTTACAACACGTTGAAAATGGCCCTCGAAATTAAATATTTGCTCAAATTATAATGACGAAAATATTTATTTTTATAAAAAAAGGCTTTTACACACTGTAACATTCACCATTCTGTCCATATTTCTACATATCTTTCATCTTTTGATGTTTGTGAAGTTAAAAAGTTGAAACCTCTATTTATGCGGGTGAGATTCATCTAATTGAATTATTTCACCTGCGAGTACATACTAGGCAACGCCTGAAAATGTTTTTTTTTTTTAATTTCCATACTTCTTCATGGACCAGGTGGATTTATCAATAATATTTTGAGTTTTTCCAAATTTTGACAAGGACTGGATTCAATTCCCCGGGGAGCTGTCAATATAAACATATAACAACAATGATAAAGAACATTTACGATTCTTTGAATTCTCTGTTGTTACAATGAATGGTGAATGTTACACAATGTATAAAGTAGGCACTTAAACCGGCCATTGACAGGTCATAAGCCCTGCCTAGACTTCTGTATTACCTTCTCTTAAAGGTTTTTCATCTCTGTTGTTGTATGTTTATAATTTTTAAACTAATGATTTTCGACTTGGCATTGCCTATTACTTCATTAAATATTCAATAATTTCTAAAAAATTAAACAACCATCGCAATGGAAAAAATACTTAGTTTTCAAAACAAATAATTTTTGTAAGTAATTTTTACAAAATAACTTTAAAATTACCAAATGATTACCTACATTCATAATTAATAATAACAGTTAAACCAATAAAAGGTTTTATCGATAAATACAACCGGTTGTTCGCTGTCGAATTGCGAAAACTTTTTTTAAATTAAGTTGTAATTTTTTTAATTTATTAATATTGATTCCATAGATAAAAAAATTCAATTTAAGCTTTTAAATTTGTAACCTAATTAAAACAATTTATTTTGTTATCACCTACTACAGATTTATTCAAATAATTTTTCGAAACATCACTTCACTCTCTCAGCCTCGCACCTCTGCTGGGAGAGCATTCAATGCCATAGGGCCTGCGACCGCAAATGAGCGTTCACTGAATTTAGTGCGCTGTTTGCGTAGGGGTATAATAGCTTTTTCTTTCACCGTAGACGTAGCTGATCTAGGCGTAAGTCGCCTGTCAGCTAGTTCAACTGGAATGCCTAGTTCCCTTAGATACTCTGGAACAGAGTTGTGGAGTGACTTAAAAATAAGCCAACAGAGTTTGTATTTCACCCTCTGTGGAAAACGTAGCCAGTGTAATTCCCGAAATAGTGGAGTAATACGACTGAACTTAGAGATTCCGAAAATAAGTCTTGCTGGAGCATTGGTAGACCTGCGTAGATACCATTACAATAATCGACTCTAGATACTATAAACGCATTTATCAACTGACGGGCGGCATCACACGGTAAATGTTTGCGTATGTAACCATGTACGATAAATGTACAAAGGCCGTGATCTGCATATTTTGTAAGGCAGAGGTACGCATTATAAACAAAATCAAGAAAGGAGCTCTGCGTCGGTTCCGACATGTAGAGCGAATGGCCAGCAAAAGGACAGCTAAGAATATTTACGATGCGAATGTTAATGGATGTAGAAATGGAGGAAGACCAAGAAAATGGTATGACCAAATTCAACACATATGTAATGATGGACATGTCAAAAGTCGAAATAATCGGCGAGCGTGCATGAGAAGAAGCGAGATCTGTATGCAAAGCGAGAGTGATATAGCGTTCTATTCTCTCTGTCTACCCTTACGAAGAAAAGGCGTGATGGTTTGTTCGTTTTTAATATACGCAAAACATCATCGTAATTCCAAAATAAAATTTTGTTGTCTTGAAATATTCAGCTACTTGAAAAAAATAAATTATTTTGCTAACAATTGAAAACCGGTTTTATCACTTCAGCGGTTTCATCAGACAAGTTTAATTTTCCGGAAGTTTAGACTCTTTTTACAGGTGGAGAAAGTTGAATTTTATCTTTTATTGATGGAATCACATTATCGACAGATAATCGATAACATGAGTCTACTTATATTTTTTATGAGTTATAATAAGGCATTTGCAGTATATGTGCCAGCCAACCGAATCCCTTGATGCCAATTGTCAGCGAAAGTTGCTGCGCCCGTTCTTTTATTTGTTCTTTCTTTACAAACTCAAAGCCCAACCATCCAAATTAAGAATATTTTTTAACTAATGAGATTTTCAAAATAAAAAAATTATGATTACACTAGCGGTCCTGACAGACGTCCTGCTCGAACGCGGTACCAAGGTACTTGTTAATGATTGAATTGCAAATCTAAAAATTATTAATTTTCAAATATTGAATTTCAGTAGATATCTAGGTACCTAGGTACTTGTTTATGGTTGAATTCTAAAACATAAAAGAATTCATTTTCAAATTAAGTATTCTTTTTGCAAATGTCAAACTCAGTTCTTCTCACCAACAGGGGTGCATTTTATTCATGAATGCGATTTTCAAAAATATATTAAATGTTAGTCAATATTATTTAAGTATTACCAAAAATCCAGTAAAAATAAATAAATGAGAAGAACTTATAAGGAATATATGGAAATAATCTGCTTGGGATCCATAAAAAGCGAATGTTTTTTATAGCATTCAAAAACAAACTTTTTTAAACACAAAAAAAACATCTTTAATTTTTTTCTCATATGTATTTTTGTCGAATGCAACCCTGGTAGGTCGATGAAAAAAAGATTTATGCTTCTAACTTTAAAAAAAAAAACAGTGCAGTGACATCATACGTACAGAAGAATTATATTATATATAATTATACGATATGAATTGTTTCAACCAGCAAACCGTCTCGACTCTGCTTGATTACAGTTGTCACCGGAAGTTTTAGCGTCCGTTCTCTTAATTTTTACACCAAAAAAAAAACTAAATTACATCAAAGAAAAAATTTGTAAGGGTCATCAAAAAAAAAATGAGAATAATGAAACGCCTATATGCGAATTAAATGATAGAGAATCTTATTTTGCGATGAAAGAAATTGACAATATCATGCCTACTAAAAAAAATATTTTAAAGAAAATTACCCAATAATGGTCAACAACAACCCTTGCGTGAACTTCAGAAACAAAAAGATGACGCGTGTAAAGTTGCTTAGAGAATTCAGTAAAACGAAGAATGGAAAATACAAAAAAAATAGGAAACAAAATGCGTCATAACTTGTAATATAGTAACTGAAATTATTTTTGTACATATTCATTACAATGTATTTTATAACTATCTTAAGTTTTTTACAACTATCTTATTAAATAAATTACATTAAAATTCTTCGTACTTTACAGAGTTAAAGTCATCCAAATCAGGAACACGCATTTTATAAATTAACGCAGGGGTAGGTTTCCACGTAGGGGAAGGCTAAGAAGATAGAACGCCATATCACTCTATATTTCTATACAGATCTCGCCTCGTCTACATTTATTCATCGTCTCATGCACACGCGTCGATATTCCGACTTTTGACATGCCCAAAAATATTTTCCGGTAGTATTTATATTATTTTAGTATTTATTTTCCATTTTTTTATTTATATATGATACATTTTTTATTAGATAATATGTAGGTATATCACTTTATTCATTAAAACATAAAAACTCTCAGAAAGGCAAAGCCTGTGCATGGGTATACCAAATATAAAAGACATTATGCATTCTATGATGTAGATGAGTATACATATAAACAAAAATGTTTGAGTATGTCCAAATGCTTGCAGACTGGCTGGATTTCCTCCCTAGGGAGTTATTCATATTCAAATTTACTTCAACAGAGAGGGAAAACATTTTTGAGAAGGGAATATGGGAGTCTAGGTATTTACAGGGCAAGTGGCCACTAAAACCAGCCAATGACAGGTCATAAGCCCTGTAAATCCCATATTCCCTTCTCTAAAATGTTTTCCCTCTCTGTTGAAATAAATCTAAATACGTATAACATCAAAAAAATATATGAAATTAAAATTAAAAATTACATTCAGTGAAAAATAAGAACTAGAAAAAAGAAAAAATAGGTGGTGTATAGCAAAAAAAATATTTTAAAAAAAGTAGATAATTAAATTAGGAAAAAATGCGAAAGTAAATAAAAAGTAGGCCTGGAAAAAAAAACATTGACATTTATATTTTTGACCCAGTTTATAAACGAATTAGTAGAAGAAGAAAGGCTTAAATCATCATTTTCCGTTGTCTTTAAAGCAGGAGTTATACAGTTTAGGGGTAAGGACATTTTTTGCATGCCTCTGTCCTAGTGTTGATTTACAAAATGGAATCTCCAACACTCCAATATTGATATGCGCACGCACATTAAACGTGTGCTCTCATTAATTAAAACTCAGTGGACAGGTAAGGAAGCGAAACAACGGATAAATATGATTGAGCAAAGAAAAACAGGAAAGAGTGAAGGCGAGAGAAGAATTGATGAAATAAAAAATTTCTTTTAAGGTTATTTTTGGTTTTATTAAATTGAAGCACCCGTTAATCGGCCTTCTTTTATTTATCAAAAAAACGTCACATATTGTTAGTTGAATCTCTTTGCTAATTGTTTTTATTTGTTTTTAAACATTGCGCAATTTTTTTTATCAGAATACATTTATTAACAGTGACGGGCATTTATATAATGGAACTTAGTCTTATTGTTGAATCAAGACCTGAATATTTTAGTACGCAAGAAAAAAGCAACTTTCATCACACCAGAAATAAAAGAAAATTTTAATGACGAAATGATCATTTATACAAAGAGGGCCCATATGCATGTAAGTCAAAATTTAAAACAAGCTAGCCTAAAAATTAAAGAAACAAATTTTGATTAAAAAAATCAAGAGTGTTAAAAATCGTGATAATAAATAAGCGTTTCTTTAGTATGAATAAATATTTGGAAGATGCAATTAAATAAATTAAAATGTATTAAATGTAAATAACGTATTAATTTTAATACATTTTTTTTTGTTTTTGGTCTGACTGTAAGAAATTGTTTTTGGCAATAGGTCCGCCATTAAACCCTGTATAATTTTGTTATATTTAAGAATGCATATGATTTTTTTTCCTATTAATCACATTGTATGTAATAAGGTAATTATGGTAATCTTATTAACCGTAATATAATCATGGTTAATAAAGATTTTTTATTATTATTATTATATTCACAAAAAAGCGATATTTTTTATGAAATTTGTTTTTTTTTGGGAGGGGGGGGTATTCCCGTCGGCGGTCCGACAATTGAAAAAATCAGCCCCAAACAAAATGGATATTGATATGTTTTCTTAACCGCGGTAAAAATTAGAACATTCAATTTTAAAGCGAGGTTTTTTGAAAACGTAGAAAAAAAATAATCAAAATGAACTAATTAGCATGACGTCACTAGTTCTTTCGAATTAACCAATGATAAGCAAAGTTTGCGCATGAAATAAAGTTCCTCTCTCCAATGTTAAAAAAATCATTTTGTTAGTGTTTATGAATAGTTAATATGTCGTTGATTTTTTTTTCGTTTTTAAAATATCACTTAAACTTTAAACTTCATTGTCAAATAAAAAAATAAATGAAGGCTAGTTTTCTTACTGTCCATGCGCTCTGTAGCTGCAGGGCGTGCTAAGATAATTATTTATTGTGGCGCTATATAAACTATCCAAACAGAATAAAAATAAAGAGAGTTGTGGAAGATTTCCGGTTTAAAATAAGTCAACTGACGAAACAACGGAAAATCATAGCGATAATACGATATACAAGAATAAAAAATAAAAAAATGCTTACTTTCATTGTCCATCAACAAACATTTTTTTATAAAAAATCCACTGAACTTCTTTATTATGGTCTGCCCACTCTAGAGCCATAATCTAGGGTGAAAATATGGGACAATGTTTGTATGAAGAAAAGTAAGACGGCAATTTTTTATTTTTTTATTTTTTTATTTATTATAATTTTGTCTTTGCATTTTACAATAGTATACATGAGTTACAAATCCAAAAAAAACTAAATCATAAACACCAAAAAAAATCTCTAAAGTTGTTTCCTCTCAAAGAGTTGAATGGGCTGTACCTAGTTAGACAGAATACACATAATATGGAGAAATCTGTTACCACAAAAATGTAAGAGATTTTAAGAATTGTTATGTTAATAAACCATTATGTATTATTATTGTTATTATTATTATTTATTATACGCCAGTGGTTTAAAGGCCTCTTGATTTCTATTATGAATTTGTTTGGCAAATATTTCAAATGAACGTAAATATTCCGAGCGTTATGAATACTTTTGCTATTTTGTATTTCACAACCAAACTCACCTTGCTAAATGAGTGAGCGGAAGCAAGGACGCTAGAAGGTTAACACTCTAGTAAATGTATGGTGACCATGCCTGTAATATGAAAACAAAGTGTAAAAAAATATATCGAAACGATCAGATAAATTATCACACCACTGTTGCAGAAAACACGCTTTTACGAATTGCCTTTTCTTAGAATGCACATCTCGTTATTGCAGTTTGATCGGTACAGCTGCTTGTATGACGAGTTTGTCAGAGGTCGATTTTGTGAAAAGTCGTAATAGCGCGCAGTAAAAAAGTTTAATTAAAATGATTACATGTTGTTGTTATGCCAATCGATGGAATACTTCTTTTGTAGGCAGAATTGTTTTTGCTTGTTCGACATTGCGTGTCATGTGCTGTGAAATCTTTCATTGTTTTGAGGCGTTTAGAATGAGGAAATTCAGCCCTACGGGAAATTAGGTACAATTAATGTTTTCTTGGGCGCGGTAAAAATTGGAGCATTAAATTATAATGCAAAGTTTCCTGAAAATGTACGAACAAATATTTTAATAAAAAAGAACTACTTTGAACGACGTCCCTGGTTCATACAAATCAACCAATGATAAAAGAGGTATAGAAGATTTCCGGTTTGCTTGCCGTCAATGTACTAATGGGCAGAACTTATCGAGAATAAGCGGAAGAGAACCTGTGACGTCACACACGGAGTTATTTCAGAAATACAAAACTTTATTAATTTTCAAAAGTTTTTTCAGAGGCATGAAAATGATTACGGTGCATCTTTTATTGATTTTAATCAATATTGGTTTCCGTTGTCCTCTTCGCTATATCAGATTAAATTCCCCATTTTATGTACCAACTTGTGAAAACAATTATACCTCAAATTCATTTATTAGACGTACCTGTAAAAATATAATGGACTCAATATTGATGTAGACATTTTTAACTGCACGTTGCATTTATACAGAAAATATCTTCAATGAGTTGATTATTTAGGATAGTTGCTGAATGTACATTTTGAGTGGTTTATGCTTTGTATATGTAGCGCATGTGATGTATATGTTTGTGAATGTTTTATATGTGCGTTCATGTGTGTGTGCGTGGATGGCTCAGGGTGTGCCTTCGGTATTTTTTATTTATTACCATGGAAAACGCAAATGTTACAATTATTCATTTCTCACTTGAGTTTCTTATTTATGTAATATATAATTTAATTTATGAAAACTTAATTGGTCTTTCTTTGTATTTTTTTGTTTGTTTTCAATACTTATTATGCAGGGCTATGTTTTCTGAATAAAATAAAATAAAAATAAATAAAATAGCGCTGATAATACGATATATACAAAAAAGTTATCTCTGTCTATTAACAAACAATTTTTTTTAAATCACTGAACTTCATTATTAGGGAATAAATTAACATTTTTGAAAATGGTCATAGATTAGGGGTGGGCATTTATGAGGTCGACGAGAGCCACATTTTGGATTTTCATATACATAAAGAGTATAGTCACGTTTTCTAGTAGTATCTAATACACTTATTATATTAAAATGGAAAACATTTCAAAGAAGAAAATATAAACGTCGAGGCATTTATAGGGCTTATGACCTGTCATTAGCTTGTTTGGCTTGCCACTTTCAACACTATGTAACAATGGTATATGAACATATTGTAGGTGCATAATAATATTTTCATTATAAAACGAAAAATTGAAATATATACCTACACGCATATATTAAAAATAAACAAAAATTGACTAAATATGTGCACTATACTATGAAGAGAGGAGGGAGTAAAGAAAGAAGGAAAATGTTTAAGAACTGAAACGGTTATTGATGTGGGTTAGATTCGTCTGACTGAGTTATTTCACCCGCTAGGCAACGACTGAAAACATTTTTAATTTGGATACTTCTTTTTAGACCAGTTAGTTAAATTAACTACATTATGAGTTTGTCCAAATTTTTGTTGACAAAAGCTGGATTTTACCCCCGAGTGAATTATTAAGATTTACGTATTACAATGGAGAAAATATGAAAGTCTAGACATTTACAGGGCTTATGACCTGTTATTAGCTAGTTTGACTGGTCACTTTCAACACTGTGTAACATTTACCACATTTTGCCAATCGATATTTTTTCACATATCCTATACAAATCCAAATACTTGTATATATAATTCCTCCGTACGTGTGATGTCACTGAACTCCTCCTAAACGGCTTAACCGATTTACGTGCGGTTTTCAGAGAAATTTAGATCTTTGCGCTGTGCGTGTTCGTAGATATTAAAATCTTCGATCTAATGTGTAAATAAGAAGTATGGAGCATAAACGTTTTAATTATCGATCTACCAGAGTTGCATTCGAGGAGAATGCATTGACAAATAAATGGAAAGATGTTGTTTTTCCCTGTTTTAAAAAAAAAAAGTTTTTGACTGTTTACAAGCAGCATTTGTTTTTGTGGATCTTAATCAGATCATTTCCTTAAATTCCTTTTAATTTCTACCCATTTATTTCTTTTTATTGAGTTTTTGGTTATACTAATGTTATATTAAATTATTAAATTATTTTTGGTTATACTAATGTTATATTATTAAAAAAAATCGTATTCCTACATAAGTATACCTCTCTGTTGGTGAAAAGACCGGAGTGTGACGTTTACAAAAAGAATGCCATATTTATTTATTTTTTTATATTTTTTAATTCAACCATAAACAAGTACCTACGTACTATCTACCTAATATTATCAATTTTTAGTTTTGGAATTTAATCACAAACAAGTACCTAGGTAAGTACCTACTTATCAAAGAAAAGTATTTTTCCAAGCTAATATCAGGCAAGCCAATGTTCTGGCAGGACAACGTCTGTCGGGTCCGCTAGTAACTATATATAAAGTATAAACCATACACATAAAATAAAAAATAAAAATGAGAATACTGTCAACAAGTGCGCAGAATACGGTTTACTTGGTTTGCGCACATAAAGGCCTTAGCACTCGAGAGTTTTCCACTGGCGGATATCTTTGGGTGGTTCTATAAACATTATCTAAAAATATCTGTTTATTTGTTTCAAACAGTATATGAAAAATATACTTTATAACAACATTCAGAAATAAAAACTTGCGAAAATACCTATATATTGGCGAATGAAAGTGGATTTATTTATTCAGCTGGCGTTTATTATAAAGAACTTCGTATTATAATTTTAAAATTAGAATCAAACTCTGATTTAGAATCAAAAACAGTTGTCGACGAATTTTTTTTATTTTTTAAACTCGATAACTGTTTACAATAATGGATTTTCAAACGAATGTATATGCATTAGGGTTTGGCATATAATATATCGCTAGCCCAAAGCAACAGCGAGATATCTTTGAAGAAAATATTTTGCGGTAATCGGACTTTGAGGCGTGCAAAGGATCTGACTAAATCAAATTATTAAGTTAATTATCTAACTTCAATATCTTATAATTTAAAAACATCCACAAATACAACACTTTTGCACGCAGTAACTTAGAGTTAGCATCCGTTGTGTGGAGCCCACAATACATAACAATCATTGAAAGGATTGAAAATTTTCAACGAAAATGTTTAAAATACTAAGATTATAAAAACAATAAAACGCTTTATATTTAATTATTTTAATTGTTAATCAATTTTTTTTAAAATTGTTTTTAATATCGCTTTTATAAACACCTCTCTCCCGCTTCTACCCCCACCAAGTATATTATATACCACTGTGTCCCTTTACTTTATTTTATAATAATTTTCTATGTATACATATATGTCCCTAAAAATGTCCATTGGGTGTATATTTATTTATTTATACTTTTACAATTTTTGTATTTTTTTTCATACATAATACTGTTCCCTCACTGGGGTGGAGTGTCCTGTGCGAAAGAAAATTTTTACAATAAGTCAAATGAAACATTCCTTAAATTAGTTATTTCACATAATAGGAAAATAAAAACATAATTAATCTAATTAACCTAATTATGATCGTAAACAAAATAAGCAATATAAACTCAAATAATTATAAAAAAACATAATAAATTCATATAGACTAAATTTCATAATCAGGACACAAATTTTTACCGATTTGGCTGGATCCACTCATCGATCCGTGCGCAACCCACCTACACTATCCATTTCTTAATCAATATCAAATTTAAATACTGTTTGATAAATATTTAATAAAATGTTTTTTTTCCTACCGGCTAGTATATCTTGAAATCCGTTTTAGATTTAGATGTATAAAAATCTGAACGTTTTAATAACAGACGTGCTACTAAACATTTGTAAAAGAATTCCCAATTTTCTATTTCAATAACATATTTTTATTTGACAAGCAACTAAGACCTTATTTTATTGATTTTTAAATAACTTAAGTCTGACATGATGTGAAACAGATATACGAAATAAATATGTGTTCGATCACATTCCATGTCTTTTAAAAGTGATATAAAAACGGCATTAAGATCTAATACAGTTATGTTGTTTGATGTTGGTTTTATGTGCGTGGGTACCACGTTTTATTTTAAGTATTTACTTAATTTGAAAAATACGAAAGGCAGATTTTTATAATCTGACTAGTCCAAAAATTAGTTTTCCAAAGAAAAAAATACAAATAATTTATTTAGAGATCATTTGTTTACTTATTAATAGAATACAACAGAGTTGAAGAACATTTTAGAGAATGTAATATAGAAGTTTAGGCATTTACAGGGGTTGTGCTTTGTCATTGGCTGGTTTACCTGGCCACTTTACACACTGTGTAATATTCACCATAATATTTGAAAATCTATATTCTATTAAATTCTTTCACCTGTTGATGTTTGTTAAAGAGTTAAGTTGAAACCTTTATTTATGCAGGTGAGATTCATCTAATTAAATTATTTCACCTACATACTAGGCAAGTTTGCTTAACCGAAAACCATTTTATACATTTTGTTTTTTTAAATTAAAACACATAAAAAAAATGAGAACCCCGATTAGAATGGAAAGTTCTACAATTTAATTAGGAAGATACTTCAAATTTTTAAACAAAGTTACAAAGTTTGTAAACCAAATAAATAAATTATAACATTGTCTGTTTAAAATACGAGTTTATTTGTGAGAATCTGAATTTCAAATTATTGAGTTTTGTTGCAAATTTGGCAACCTCTATTTGAGTCTTGCAAGGTTGGCAATCTACAAAATTTAATAAATTATCTCAATATTGTTTCATATATTATTTCATCACAAGTTATATGCAAAATACTAACTGGTTATAAAAAAATTAAAAATACAAAAACTTTGTTAAAGCAATTATTCTTTGAGTTTTTTGTGATTTTTTCAAAATAAAGAATGATCTGAGATTTCGCCAGGTTTGCAAATAATATCAATTGAAGATAAATTTGTTACCATCCCATCGGATTGGAACTCAGGGTAGGTATTCTGATAGGGAGCTAAAATTTAATAATTTATCTTCTATTTTATCTACAGAGTAAAATTAAGTTTTCTGTATGAAAAAAAGAATATGTTTAAATTTTTTTTTCTAAACATGTTCAATTACCGGATACCGACGAAGGTACTTCGATATTTGATACAAATATACACACCTTCATACATAAATATCAATATTAGTTTATACCGTCTCAGCATATACCGATAGATAGCCGTTCATAATCGCGGCCCAGGGCATACTATTGGACTTATAAATTATTTAAACATTGGCTCGTATTACAATGAGGAAGTTTAGTTGTTTTTTATTTGTTTATCAAACGAAGTCAATGTTTGTTTTATTTTGTTTTTATCTGACATATTATCATAACTACGATTTTTTAAACTTTTGTAATTTTTTAATTACTCCGCGCGCGACCTCACTAATTGATTTTGGTGAGTTGTCCTGATTTGTGAGCTGGCTTCCCGGAAACCTGAAATCGATCACAAAATTCTATTGATGATAGGTAATAAAGAACTCACACGAGAGGTAGTATCATACATGGCCAAAATAGTGCAGGCAATTGGTAAAATAAACCAAAGTAGGGAACAAAATGCCGAACCCTCCTCTATGGAACGAAAGGCTGGCTTCTCATGAAGAGTTTTAAGTGGTTTCCTTTCTACATGAGTAAATGCTGAGAAGTTCCTGATTGGCCCACATTTGTTTATCCCTCCTGATCCCTAAAGTTTAGATATTTTTTTTTTTTAATATTGCAGATAAATCCACTATTTGAAATAAAAACCATGTATATTATAAGCTAGGTAAAAAATAATGCTCCCATATAAAAAGTTCTTGTCTACATAAATTTGGTAAAACTCAAAACATTGAATTACGCTGTTGAAAAATTAAAAATTACACTTAAAATCACTGTAAAAAGGACCAGATGTTATCGCAGAAGGCAAAACTAGCAGTTCACAATGGAGTTCTAGTGCCAACGCCAATGTATCGGAGTGACGTACGGAATCGGAAAAATGTTGATGAAAGTAGGTCAAATCAAAATATGATCCCTCAGGCAAATGTGTGGTAAAACGATGTATGATAGGTGCACAAATGTCGAAATACGTGAATTGTGTAAGGGCTGAGACATGCATTATCGACAGAATCAAGAAAGGGGTGCTGCGTTGGTTTGGACATGAAGAGCAAATGGACAGCGAAAGAATTACGATGCGAATGTTGTTGGATGCAGAAAACTAGGAAGACCGAGAAAGACATGGCACGATCAAGTCCATCAAATACTTGAAGATGGACATGTCAAAAATAGGAATAATCGGCATGCGTACATGAGCGAGGTCTGTATGCAAAGATAGAGTGATATAGCATTCTATCTTCTCTGCCTACCCCTTCAGGGAAAAGGCTTGATGGTTTGTTGTTGTTGTTGTAGAAAAAAAAATTATGCATTGTTCAATGGAATCGCATATTGTTTAGTTTACTACTATCATAAATTTTCAGATTCCTTACTTCTAATGTCGTCAACCAAGTCTAATTTGAATAATAAAATATTCTAATAATTTTTTTTTTTTTTTTTAATACTACTATATTTTACTTTTATTTTGTTGATTTTAATGATACCACTATTTTGTTTATTTGATTATGTGTGATTCTTAATTTGAATAATTTAGATTTTTAAAATTATTTCTGATTATCTTTTTTGCATTGTATTCTTTGGAATTTGATTATTTATTACATTTACCTTTTTTTCTAGATTGTTATTCTATGTCATTATAATTTGATCTAATTAATTTTACTATGTATTTTTATTGTTATTTATTGTGGCTTGACACGGGCATAGCCTAAAAAGCCCTAATAAGTTCATAAATATTTAATTTTGTAATTAATTAATTATGGATAACTTATATAGCGCCATTTTCATAATAAAATACCTCAAGGGCGCTTTACATGGTGATTCTATTGTTAAGTTAGTTTAATTGAAGCTTTTAAATTTGTAATTTAATTAAAATAATTTATTTTGTTGTCACGTGCTACGGATTTATTCAAATGATTTAGAGAACAAGTGGGTTTTAAGTTTTTTCCGAAACATCACTTCACTTTCACAGCCTCGCACCTCTGCTGGGAGAGCATTTCATGCCATAGGGCCTGCGACCGCAAATGCGCGTTCACCAAATTTAGTGCGCTGTTTGCGTAGAGGTATAATAACTTTTCCTCTCGCCGTAGACGTAGCTGATCTAAGCGTGAGACGCCTGTCAGCTAGTTTATCTAGAATGCATAGTTCCCTTAGATATTCCGGAGCCGAGTTGTGCAGTGACTTATACATAAGCCAACAGTGTAATTTTGAATGAATAAATAAATAAATAAATAAATGTGCCTATTGCCTACTAACACAAACGAAATTTGTATGTTTACTTGGTTCACCGACATGCACACACACAAACATAGCCTGACTAGACACTCGTACGCACTTACACGTACTTCCCTTTAAAGTTTTTATTTAATTATGTTTGTATTTCACCAATTGAGTGGAGATTCCGTTATGAATCTGAAATAAATTGCCTGTTATATTCACAATTCACAATGCATTAAAAGAAATTTCACTTCCATAAAACTCGATACAGACTTCCATTCGTTATTCCGCTTCGTTGGGTTTCATTTTCTTTTTTCCACAGTTAATAATTTCATAATGCACTCATTCCGCACATACCTACAGTTTTCTCACCCGATTGGATCAAATATCCATCTAAAATCGATACATAAATTGTATTTTTTATTACAACATAAATATCAAAGTAATAATTATCTTAGATCGATATAAGATACTTATCTATGAGAAAAAATTAGAAAATCGAATGATAGAATACGAATTAAATGATTAAATTGATGAAGAAAAATATCATATGTTAAAAATGCTTTTTTTCGTAAGACTTTTTCAGTGTACGATCGAAAATTTAAAATTTACACTAAAATGCATTATGTTACTTAAGCTAGGGTTTCCTAGGACAGCGGCGCCCGTATTTTAACGGCCGTAGTGAACGGTGATGCGGTGGACAGCCGTCGTACCGTTATTAACCAACGATATAATTTCTAATTTGTATTTATGCTTCAATTTTTATTATTATCGGTATGTTTTCGAATTTATATTTTTGTTTAATTTCTTAATTACGAATGTTATATTTTATTATGTGTATTTGTGGTTCAATTTTTATTATTATCAGTATGTTTTCTAATTTATAATAATCATGTCTCATTTATTTACTATTAGTGGCATGTTTTCTAATTTATTTTTATGATCCAATTTTTATAATTATTAATTACATGTTTTCTAATTTATATTTATATTATTTTTTCTAATGCTATCATTATTCTTTGAATTTATTAAGCATCATTTCATGAAATTAAAAATTTAAAAAACACATGTAAAAAATAATGTCCTGCCTAAACACAGGAATATCCTAGCGAGTCGGGACCTGAAACAAATAAACCCTGTACATTTTAAAACTATGAATACATAAATAAATAAATAAAATTATAACAAATGTTATCAACATCGTTTTCTAGGAAACCACTCTCTAGTCACCGTTACGACGGCTGTCCACCGCATCACCGTTCACTACGGCCGTTAGGACACGGACACCGCCGTCCTAGGAAACCCTAGCTTAAGTAGAAATTATAACAATAAATAAGTACATCTCCCTTCTCCTGCTTGATATTAGCAAAAATTTACAAATCTGCTTTCCTTCCATAATTTTACTTTTATTTGCTTTTTATATATCTTGATAATTTTATGTTTTTTTTATTATGTATTTTTGTATAATTTAATTTAGTACGTACTATTATTTGGCAAATGATTTATTGCTCCTAATTCTTATATTTCTTACTATAGTATTACGTAAGTTTCTAGAAAACATATCTCAATTATCATTTCAATTATGTTTATATATATATATATTCATATATTCTCTTTCTGTTGATTTCATTGATACTCTTATTTAGTTTTTTTTTAATACAACTATATTTTGCTATTATTTTGTTGATTTTAATGAAACCATTATTTTGTATATTTGATTATGTGTGATTCTTAATTTGTATAATTAATTTATGGAACTGGCAGAGGAAGGATGAAAGCCGAGTGAACGCGGTTGAAATGCGATCTCTTAGACGAATGTGTGGGAAATCAATGTATGACAGGGACAATGATGAAATCAGGCGAGAGTGTAAATCTGAGTCAAGTATAATTGATAAGATTAAGAAAGGGTCTCTGAGATGGTTTGGTCACGTAGAACGAATGGACGACGAAAGAATGGTAAAACAAGTATATACGGCGAAAATTAACGGCAACGTTAGACGAGGACGACCAAGGAAGACGTGGCATGATCAGATAAACCAAAATCTTAAGTCTGGTCATGTCAAAAGCAGACAGAACCGAAGGGCATGTATGACAAGATGTATGAATGTGGAAGAGGCTAGGATTGTATGCTAGGATAGACGTGTGTGGCGGTCCATTCTCTCTGCCTATCCCTACGGGGAAATGGCGTGATGGTAGTTGTAGTAGTAGTAATAGTATATTTAAAAAAATATTTCTGATTATCTTTTTAGCATTGTATTCTTTGGAATTTTATTATTTATTATATTTATCTTTTTTTTCTAGATTGTTATTCTATGTCATTATAATTTGATTTAATTAGTTTTACTATGTATTTTTATTGTTATTTATTGTGGCTTGACACGGGCATAGCCTAAAAAGCCATAATAAGTTCATTAATATTTAAACTAGTGTAATTTTGAATGAATAAATAAATGAATTCTCTCTTCATGCCTCTTTTTCCTAATCCCACCCAATTTAAAATAGCTTACTGTTCTTAAAAAAAAAAAAATTGATTAATAAAAACTACCTACATAAAAATAACATTGTTAAATGTATAAACTTATTTGTGTATTTTCTTTACTAACTTTGTATACTTTGTGGAAGTCTGTTATTGGTTTTGGGTTTATACACTATATCTGTTTGTTTATTATAAATATGTATGTAAAGCTGTTGGTTTCTCAAAAAAAATCAAATAAATAAATAAAAAGTTTTTCAATATTCTGAGTTTGTCCTAATGTTTGTAGACAATAGACTGGATTTTACCTCCCAGGGAGTCATTAAGATTAGAAAATTTAATTGTAATTATGTTTTATTAAAAATTCTGACTTTTCAAAGATTTCAACAGTGTATTATATTATTGTAAAAATGATTTGTTTTTTGGACTGTCCATTGTTTCAAATGGGATCAACATTCGCATACCAAATTGCAACACTAGAAACACCCAATGATTTAGACCTCATTTAAAAAGTATCAATATCGCATTTTTTTATAATCTGGAACGCATAAAAAACCGGTTATTTAATATGCAATTATGTTAACCTGTTATCTGATCATTTATCTAGCCGCACCAAGCGGTGTATAGGGCACTGAATTGGTACGCCAATTGCAGCGCATCTTGATATTTAAAAAATATTTTGATATATATCAAGTGAGGGTTATCACTAGAACCCTTACAGGGCACTGCAGATTAAACAAACATCTTGCTAGAATGAACCTTTCCGAAACTTCTAGATGTTCTGCAGTGCAGATGAGGAAACACCTTTTGTAAATGTGATGCTTTGCACCTTAAAAGGAGCCTCATCCTCTTTATTTAAGAGCTCGCCCCTTACCTAATAGTCCAAAACTTTACGAATCCTGTCTTGGAGGGGGAGATTTAGCAAAATGTAAACTCTTGCCTCCCAGACAGTACCCAGGCTCTTTTTAGATCTGGGCTTAGAGGGAGAGATTTGGCAAAATTTAAACTCTCGCCTTCCACACAGTAGCCAGGCTCTTTATAGACCTGGGCTTAGGGGGCGAAAACTATTCACGGGGACCCGTCACATTAGATCTTCACGGGTCGCAGGAGCTTGAATAGCACTGACCCCACCTCTAAGAATAAGAATAAGCACACACACACCCCACCATCATTTTCACATACACACACAAACTCTTATTCTATACCTAATTACTACTACTACTACTACCATCACGCCAATTGATTATGCATAATGTATTATTGGTTTCATTTTCCGAATAAATAAAATAAAATAATTTTGAAAAAATTCCCACATCTTCCAGCTACAGCGCGCATCCAAAAAATGTGCACTGGGTCTATGTACCTAAGACATTGCCGGTACAGTTTCGAGTACAATGTGTATCACCGACGGTCACAGACCTCTAGCGGTGTTCGTCGGGAGAAAGTGTTCGTCATCAACTATTATTCTATAAAAGAGGATTTCTGATTCCAACGAAAGTGAATTTTCGCTTCATTCAACTGTTTATGTAAATTTTAACATTTCTCGCGGCTTCCCGCTGTCGAAAATTTTACCTCATTTTGTAAGAAAATCGGGGACAATTATTTCTTGTAAATGGAAACTTTGAAATTTTACCAAGGCAATAGACACCTGCTTGAAATATATCTAAAACCGTGGCAGATTTTGCGAGAAAATCACGTTTTCAAACCTAAATAATGTTGTATAAGATTATATTTTTAAACGTATTTTTAAAGCGGCTGCCTGTTTTCAAAACTAAAGAAAATAAAATCTGAAATTTTTCGCATTTATAAACATTTGGTAACGTGATATCAAGGTAAAATGTTTTTTATTATTATCTACTTTTTACTAACGGCTTTTGGACCAGATGGAATGGAGTGCTAAAGTCTTATGATTCGTTTGAACCTACAGTTACGTCTACGTACTTGTACGGGCGTTTTTTTTGTCGTCATAGATCTTTTATTGGTACTACGATAATAGTTTACTCAGGGTTCGAAAGATTTATTATATCGACGATGTTTAAATGTCTAGTCATCAAAGATTCCCCGGACACCATAAAGCCGCGTTTGTTGCGTGTCGTAAACCGGAAGGGAGATCCACCTTGAGCAAGGAAATAATATGCAGCAACAGTGGCTCTAGAAAATTACTGTTCATCCTTTAGTTTGGTTCAGTGTAGACCTTAGAGTATAAAGAAGGTATAAATATTGAAATTGGTTGGGTAATGAAAATGGCGCCAAACTGTTCTTCTTTAAATATTTCAACCAACACCCTGAAGCCAGACATACGGATTTAAATTGGGTTTGAGAGGCATTGGTCACAGATGCTTATAAAAATCGTCAGGTGATATTCCAACAGTTAACTTGATAAGATATTATTACTACGATGTTTGCTCGGAGACACTATTTGTATATAGCTCCAAGAGTGTTTAACGTCTACGATGAACATATTTAGTTCTCCAAAACAATGTCCATTTTTAAAATGAAGACCCATAACTTGATTTTGTCAAAGGGAAAAGACCGTTGTATAAGATTTCTCAGGAAATAAATTAATAGTATCACTATTGTCTACATTATTACCCAGATAAGTTTATTATATTTTAATAAACTCAAAAGCGACCCTTAAGAATTTGTAAATAATAGTTTTGACTACTGCTATTGAAATATGAAATTATTTTTTAATCTGTTAACTAAGTTATTACATCACCATTTTACTATAATTATTCTATTTTTATTTTTACTGTACAGTTTAATTACCGATTTGAATTACGAAAATATTAAAGAATTGAATTAAAAATTAAGATCCATCTTAATTTAGCTACATTCTTCTTCTTCCAAGTAGGTCCCTCAATGCTGAGGATCGTGATCACCATGAACACTTCTGATTAGTCTGTTCCACTCCAGTCTGTCGTCAGCCCGACGTACTGACTCATCAAATTTTAGCCCTGTAGCCACCTTTATTTGGTCAGTCCATCTATGGGATTCTACCCCGGCTTCTCCTACCTTCAACTCGGCCAGACATTATTGCCTTTTCTAGATTGTCTGGCTCACGTCTTGCAATATGTCCAAAGAAAGACAGTATCCTTCTCAAACACACCACTGATAGACGAGTTGTAATATGGAGCTCTTCCAGTATCAATGCATTCGTCCTTCTGACTATCCAAGGCACTCGCAGCAGCCTTTTCCAACACCACATCTCGAATGCATCGATCCTTTTCCTCTCGTAGGCACGCATTGTCCACGTTTCAGCCCTATATAGGAAAACGGAGAATATCAGGGCTTCCATCAACCGCTTTTTTGTGTTTATTGATATACCTCGATCTCACCAAATCTTCTCCAAACGGTTCATTGCTTCTTTGGCCATTTGAATCCTTCGACCAATCTCAGGTCTGCAACTGCCGTTGTTGGAGATAAGCGAGCCGAGGTACACAAAGTCATCTATCAGTTCAAGGTCTTGCTAAGTTATCCATAATAATAATTATTATTATTATCTGTCATGTCCTTAGGAGATTGCCAGCTCTGTCTACAATCATTAGCTTTGTCTTACTTTTGTTTATTTTTAGCTACATAATGTATTATTAAATAACTTACATGTATTATATTTATTGAAATCTACAAATTTTAATTATGTTTATATTAATGTGTCAATATGAAACTAATACAAAACTAATAAATGAACAGATAGACACATTCTTAAAAAAATAAAAAATATGCTTACTGCAAATAAATCATGTTTTCGTAATATCAGCATATATTTATTGGGTTTTTTTTTCATGGTTATGTTATATCATATTTATATGATATAAACTTTTTAATAATTAAAAAAGGAATGGCCCACGCTCAGACAATGAAGTCTTTGTGGGCATTTTTTTCAATTTATGTTATGGCTTAATTTAAAGATGGATTTTTCTAAAGTGTATTATTGTTATTATATTTCTATGTAAATAATATATGTATGAAAAAATAAACAAATAAAAAAATAATAATTCAAAGATGGCGCTTTTTAAATTTATTATTAAAAAATGCCATTTTTACGTTTATTTTCAATAGAATTTTTACAAAACTTGCTTTTGGGAAACTTTACACAATATAAATTGTAACAAATACCACAACAATATAATTTTGGTCCTTTTCATAAAATGGTGTACAAAACAAAAAATAAGACTTTTTTTTTGGAAAAAAATATTTTATAGTTTAATAGTCTTTAAACAAGATAAAATAAAACAATTAAACTTCCTCACTGTGCTCTAATGAAATTTTGGGTATTTTTTATGCTGTTTAATTTCCTTGCTTAAAAAGATACTTAATTTAAAAGGGATAAACAAATTAAACAAATTTAATTTGGCTCGTTCTGCTGGCAAGAAAACACGTAAACAAGATGACGTGGTACTTGTTGCTCCGATCTACTCGTCTTCCTTGATCTACTGTCAAAATGGCGGACTATTATCCAAAATGAGTCTATTGTGGATTGTGGACGTCGCTGTATTACGACTTACGGCTAGTACGAGGTCAATATTGTTCTATGTCCGCGGTACTCGTACTGTACGTAGGTACGCAAACGCAACACGCACTCGGCACGTGACGGGGGGCACGGTAAACGCGACCTTCTGCGGAAGGTAAACGGTGAAGGCTTAGGAGGTTATTCGCGTGGCGAGTCGACGGGTAAAGGACCTAACGAAAAAAACATGGCGACCCCGAATTCAATCTGCCGAAATGAGGTTAAAAAAAGACATTAACCCATAATTAATTTTCTAGCTAATGAGGAAGTCCACTAGTTAAAAAAAAAAACTTTAAATATTTGTAAATAACCACTTACCGACTTTTTTATGTCTACCGGTTTCGAGACGTACCCGTCTCTTCATCAGGACACCAATTAAATCAACATTCAAAACCCACTATACACCTTTACCATAGTTGTTGCACAAAAATATAAGACCAACACGACATGCATTTTAATAAGCATAGTATGCACTGATTAGGACAAACATGTACTGATTAAATTATGGAAATATTCTGTTGTTTGAGAATTAATGAAAAAAGTACAGGGGATGGAGAGAGGGGGTAAGCTTAACGGGTTTAATAGGGTAACCATTACAGTAGAACATTGTATGAAGGACTATATTGGAAGTTTGTTTGATTATTGATCAAAGGAACATAATTTTTTAAAGCTTTCCTTATGTGAAATATTTTCATATTATTTACTGTTAACCCTTTATTATTTGTATGTTAGATTTTAACTCCTGTATTTTTATTAAAGTCACGATTTTAATTGATTAGGTGATCTGCGAATTCAGAGAAACTATTATTGTGAAGACACCTCATATGATCTTTAACACGAATATCAAAATTTCTTTATGTTCTTCCAACGTAAACTGAAGGACAAGAATTGCATTTTAATTGGTAAACACCTAAATTATTTAATAAACTATTTTTATCTTATATTTTATTTTAATTTACTAATATTGTTATTTGTATACAACAACAACATATACAACAACTATGGCGAAGGTGTATAGTGGGTTTTACATGTTGGTTTTGCATGTTGGTTTAATTGGTGTCCTGACGAAGAGACGGTTACGTCTCGAAACCGGCAGACATAGAAAAGTCGGTAAGTGGTTATATACAAATATTTAATAACATTTAGTAAAATGTTTGACCACAGAATTCATGCTTTAAATATTAATACAAAATTACTTGTTAATAGTCTTCTTGGGTTATACCCGATCACTTGACTACGCAGTTTTAATCAGGTCATGGTAAATTTAATAAAAAAATATTTGTTTTTAATATTGTTGACTCCCCTTCGTGCTGCTGCGGATATCCTAACTAATATTATGAATACATCGTGTGGTCTTGTCCCTTTCCCCTTCTCTATGATTACCGAATGGAGCTTCTTGCTACTATCCGTGGCCCTGTTACAGGTCCTGTCGGATATACAGATCTGGTGGCTTCCAAAAAGAATTTCAAGGCTTTCAAAAAGTTTTGTAATCATTTCGGAGAATTGATCATGTCCAATCAATTTAATCCCAGCCAGTGAAGAATTCACTTCACTTTTTTCTCAATCTAATGAAGTACATATTATGTATTTCTGTATTACTTTCTTTCAGCACAAAGATGCTAAGGCTAACAGATTTTATAGAGTTCCTTCGGGCAGCTTTTCTCGTTTGACGATCGAATTTTCCGTGTATGTGGGCACTGCCAAGGAGACTTATGTCCTCAGATGCGGTGTGGGGTATGTGGTGGGCAAGCTGTTAAAAGTCAATAAAACTAAGCTAATTTTTTATTTATTTATTTATATATACGCTCAATTGGCATTATAAAGGCCATTTGTATATATATAAAATTATTATAAAATAAAGTAATACGACACCATGGTACATAGTAGATTTGGTGGGATTGGAAGCGGAAGAGAGGTGTTTATAATTGAATTTGATTCAGTAATTCCATGAAAGAAGACAACTTGTTATCAAAGAAATCAAAACTGGTATGTTTGTTGGCAGGCCTAAGAGTTCTGGGCATAGGGGAATAAAAACCACAGTTAATTCTATGGTTATCGGTATGTAAAAGTAAGTTTTGTCTGAGGTTTTTAGTTGGGATATTGAATTTTATTGAACTCAGTAGTTCAGGCGCATCAAAGAGTGAGTTGAGAATTTTAAACAGGACTAGAAGGTCAAATTTATTTCGACTTTCTTGAATGGAAGATATATGCTAGTTTCTAACTCATTATACGTATATTGGTCTCTGGATCCGTCATCCGCGCGTTACGGTGTCGTGTAGTCATTACACATGCCAAAAAATGAGAGATTTTAACAAAAAAATGTAATATTAAAATGTTATTGATTCAATTATTTATAGGTGAAGTCAAAAGTGCTAATATATCCAATCTAATTAAAAACATTAAAACACTATTCGTTCATGCTCCCAGCGTGGCCGGCAAGATCACCCGATTTAACCGTTCCTGACTTTATTCGCCATTTGTCAAGGGTTTCTTGAAGTCAATAATCTATGTTAACAAACCTCAGACTCTTGAAGCCCTCAAAGAGAATGTCCGTCAAGAATGCAAGAAGTTCTGGAAAGAGTGAAGGAAAATGCCATAAATCGGGCCCGTGTGGTCATCAATTCTGGCGGCGGCCCCTTGGCTGATATCATTTTCTCGACTTAATTGAAAAAATGAAGATATCAAACACAATCCAATGCAGAATCAAACTTTTTCATTCAAAAAAAAAATATCAGTCAAAGAACATCGGGTGACTTAGCAAAAAAAAATTAATCGACAGTATTTCATAGACCTTTATTACTTTAAAAACGCAAAAAAAACCTGACGTTTCCCTATTGCGATGTATTTTTTGTTTTTATTTACCAGTTTATGACGTCACAGAGGCGAGCCTTCTAGAAATCGAACTAACAAATGTTTTGTTTACAATATGGGTAATGTATGTGTGTATATACTCTAAGGGTAATGTATTCCTTTTAAAAACATACGTAGTACTGAAGTGTCTTTTTTATTTTATTTATTTAACTTTTGTACATAATGTTATTTGTACATTGGCTGGCTTATTGCCAAATGGAAATTTCTTCCAACCAACCAATAAAATAAAAGTTTTATTTTTATAAATCAAGTTACAGAACATATTCAATAGAAAAAAAAAGATTAAAAAGCTAAAGGTATATAAAAATAGAAATAAACGTATTTGTTTATAAATTACCTTAAATTAAAACTATAACTCAATGGGAAAAAGTAAAAAAGAGGAAAGAGGAAAAAAGAAAGGAGGAGAGATTAAGTAAGAGAAAGAAAATGTTTTTTCAGACGTGATTTAAACAGTCTTTGCTGTAGCAAAGATTGTAGCTTTCTATTGTAGCTTTTTACTAAGTGACGCAGTTATTGACAATTTACTTACTAATCTGCTCCAATGAATTAAAGCATACTTTGTTATAAAACGTTTGTGGAATAGCGACATAAGTTCACAGTAATAATTCCTTAGAGAAGACCCTTTGCTCTTTCGCACATAACAAAAGCTTTCCAAATTTTGGTTTGGTTTTTAGTTTAACAACAAACGTGTAACGGACGGTTTTGGTCTGCGTTTTATATTTTTGACACAAGTACCAACGGTTCGTTGTATAAAAAAAATTGCACACATATATTTACATAGAATTTTCATTACAAAAATATACTTTAAAAATACATCGTAAAATTGAGCTTTACCATAATTTGAAAAAAAAATGCCCACAAAGACTCCAGCGTCTGAGCGTGGGTCATTATTTAAAAAAATAATTACAAGTTCATTGTAGATAAATATGGTATGACATAACCATTAAAGGAAAAGAAATGAAAAACAAGATTAATATGTCGCACCTCCGGAAGAACAAAGGTGTAATTGCAAATAACAACATTTTCTAGAAAACGCATTTAAAGATAAAAAATCAAATACTTTGCGAATTTCGCACTAATGCTACAATGACACTACGGCTTCAGCGCGGTAATAAATGGAACTAGCAACTCAGTCTTTGTTCTACTGGTAGTAAACAACTTTTAGGATCTTCGGCAATACTTAACTCTGTTCACGAAAAATTTGCACTTGCACCTTTGTTCTTCCGGAAGTGCGACATGCTGTTATTACAAAAACAAGATTTATTTGCAGTAAATATATATTTTTTATAAATATTTTTTTTAAATGTGTCTCTCTGTCCTTTCCATGCTTATCCAAGACCTCAAACATACTTTGAACTGTATCAGAGATTTAATGTTTTGTGATTCCTTAGGTAGAAGATTGATGGATCTTGGACCAAGGTGTAAAGATTGCTTCTGTGCGAACTTAGTTCTGCATGCTGGAACTGACAGTACACTATCGGATCTATTGCTAATCCAATTTAAATTATTCCTAATTTATATGAACATTTTTCAGGCACTATTGCTATAATCAGTAACTAACTACTTAGGTAATGATCATTGAAAGGTTTTTCTCCAAATGGGTGGCTCCAGCCAGTGCCAGGGTGGTCCCTCCGTAGGTCACAGCCCTCTAATATTGATGTCTGAATTATGATGTGTCACTGCAGGTAATTAGTGAATAATAACCATATTAACTGAAAGTATAAAAACTACCTACGATTCCTAAAGGGTTCATTTGTATTTCGGCATCGAAAGTGAGTTCATCCAAAAAAGTGCTAATTACTATATTCAGTGAGCTTATTAGTCACCGTGTTAACTGTTCTATATTTCTCAAAATTGAAAACTGATGTGTGTTTTTTGTGATAGAAATTCAAGTTAAAGATACGTTTGATAATTTTTATATACTTTGAAGCGTAAATGAATAGTTGTTTTTAAATGGTGTCCCAGCTACATAATGCACAAATTTTGTTTAAATTTTATATTTGTTTCCATAAACTTTTAACTATATTGTCCCTCTCTGCCCCCAATCTTATTTACTACGTAATGTTCATAGGAATATTTTATTCATAAAATATACATTTTTATGGTAAATTACAGAGCAGAACACCCAGGCTTGATGAGAACCAAATGGAAATTTTGAGTTCTCACTGGGAATCGAACCGGAACCTTCCGTGCATGAGACAAGCGTTTTGACCACTTTACCACGGAGGCCACACATATAATAAATCGTCTGTATTAATAATAAATAAGAAAAAATACAGCATTGTTAGAAAAGCAGTGATGAAAATTGGTCTTAAATGATACTTCAATTTTAAAACAATAATATAAAGGTTGATGCACCTTTAGTCACTCGTCGAGCGAGTGCAAATGAAATTTATTTAGGACTCTCATCTGATGATGCCAAGAAATTCTTACGTCCGAAAGACATGGAATAATCTTTAAGAAGAGTGTTTACCTGTTTCTGCCAAAAGTCATTGTCTTAAATTCTCCTGGCCATCTTCCAAGTACACATGCATTTACTGATCGCAGAAGAATTAGGTCCGCGTCCGAACAACTTAATCTTATTAGGTAGATATAAATTAAAATGCTACACGAAAGTAAAACTAGAAAAATGCTTGTAGCTTAAGCCAACTTAGAGTTCACTTAAAGAAATGAAATCGGTAGAAAAAAAAGCATTATACATAAATCCAAATAATACAAAACAAAGCTATTAAGATAATACTAAGATGTGAGAGATGCACGAAAGTTAAAATGATTGAACTTCTAAAGATTATGACTATTGATTTAAGAATCAAATTCAATGTTGCCAATGAAATCAACAAAATTATCAAAGGAATAGTTCTAAGATATTTACAAAACAAATTAGAACATAATGAGTTCTTTCATAACTATTCAACAAGAGGATCTAAAAATATGAGACTGGAAAAGAAATCAAAAGCAATGTCCTAGATTTGCCTTATACACAAGGGAATACAGATATTTGAGGAAATGCCAGAAAGCATAAAAAATGAAAAAAGTGCAAATATATTTTTAATTAAATGTAAAGAGTATGGTTGCGAATAACGTGAGTATGCATTGTTAACATTGTTAACTTGTCACAAATTTAACATCCTGTTTACCCACAACCACTGTTCACTTTCCAGCTAAGTATTCTTTGATCATCCTCCACAATAAGTTCTCGTGTAGTAAATCTCCCGTTTATTTTGTTGAACGTGTGCCGCATCATATACTTTGTGTCCACCATCGGGGGCCTGTCTTAGTGTTGGTACCGCTCGCAATTGATCAGTCGGACTACCTCGATTCCTTCAAGAAAGAACCAGGTTAGTGGAACATCCATTCCTAATCCATCTCATTCGTTGGGGTTGTGACCGATTGATACTGCATACGGGATATTGAGGATATTAACTTATTTCATTCAAATTAAAATAGAGTCCACTTCGCTAAATAATATTGTTGAAACCCTAAGGCCCTCCGCAATTTCTCGCCCCGTATCAGTGCGGAAATCGTTTTCCTTTCATTAGAGTATACTCATATATGTATATAAATAAATAAAGAAAGAAATATGTAAAAAATGCTAGGTCAAGCACCAGTAAATGACCACCCCCCAGTAAATGATCATTGGTCAATAAAACTCAATATAATAAGAATTGCTAGATGTGTCCAGTCAAAAAACTTTTAACCCTAGAAACAATGACAAAAGGAGTAGGCGGACACACCTTTTGGTAAGAAACAAATCTATCAGTTTGTTGTCAAAAGGTAATAGTGCGTCTTCCCGTTATTGTTCTGAGATTGATAGTATTTTTATAAGGAAAGGTGTGGTAAGTGTTTTATTTGATGCTATTTCTTATGCAATTCTTTGAATATATCCATATTCTAATGTAAAGGGGTGTTTTATAATGTTTTTATGTAACTAAATCTGAGTATTATTTTTATGTGATGTGGAAATCTGTTATTAGTTCTGAGTTTATACACTATATCTGTTTGTTTACTAAAAATATGTATGTAGAACTGTTGATTTTCCAAATAAAAATAAAATAAAATAAAATACTCATTAAAATTTAATGTTGGTTTAATGGAGTTTTAATGGAGTTCAAAAGATTTCTTTAGATTAACTTTTAATTTATTTATTGATATATTAAAATTAAATTAGTTAAATTATTATTATTATTTTAAAAAGGAATTGCTTTTAAATTCATTTAAATTGGTAAATAAAAAAAAAATTAAATAAAAAAGAAATATTTGCGTTCTAATAATATACCCAAATATTTTAATTTTGGGGCATTTTTAAATAGTCAAAAATAATTTTTCTAGAAAATGGGCATTAAGTTGTAATAGTGTAAAAGTATTTTTTATTTGTGTTCTAAAACAAACCCTATTTTATTCAAAAGCGATTTTATAACATCGTCATAAGCCGCTCAACGTTTGAGATCTGCTAAAAGTTTCTTGACGTTTGTTATATTATTTAAAAGTCGAAAATGTTTTTTAAAATTCCCACAGCTTGAGGCTATCCTTATCATAGTATTGCTCACATATATGTAAATAAATAAATATGTTCATATACCACTGATTTTTTCCAAATTGAACGATTTGGGTATGTGGGAAAAAATTGCTTTAAGGCAATATGCCCGCCCTTATGTATATGTATGTAAGCTGATATGTTTATAAAGTGTTTTAATAAATAAATAAATAACACCGGTAACTCATAGTCAGTTGTATAATTGTCAAACATGGACGCACATAACCATTATAGCGGTTATTTTTTGTTACACCCAGTTATAGACAGTAAGAAATTTTCTCTTTTAAGTGAGCGAGTGAAATGTACTAAATATATCGTTTGATTGTGTAGGTAATGATGTTTACTACTTACTTTTTACTACACGCATACATGTAGTGAGCTAACATTGTAAAGTACGGCAAAACTCGACTATAATAAAAGATATTTACTGTCAATGTTTTGAGTATGTCCAAATGTTTGTTTGTCTCTAAGGAGTTATTAAAATCAAAATTTATCGCAATTGGAAGGAAAAATGGAAGTCTAGGCATTTACAGGGCTCATTATCTGTCGCTGGCCTTATCATTCACCATTCTGCCTATATTTTTTTATATATTTTTTTTATATAGAAGTTGCTTTATTATTTACCTTGCTTATAATATACAAGGTTTATATTTCAAAAGTGGATTTTTCTGCCATTAAATTTCCTTAAATTTATCTAACTTGTTGGGATCAGGAGGGATATACTAATGTAGGCCAATCAGGAACTTCTCAGCGTTTGCTCATGTGGAGAGGAAACCACTTAAAACTCTTCAGAAGAAGCCGGCCTATCGACAGTTGTCAACCGGCCTTCCGTTCCACTAGAAGAGTGTTCGGCATTTTGTTCCCTACTTTGGTTTATTTTACCAATTGCCTGCACTATATTTATGCATGTAGTATCCTACATCTTGTGTAGGTTCTTTATTACCTATCACCAATGGGATGTCGCATAGATCTTCCCCCAAGCTTCTGCTTCGCGCTTCCAGCTGCTGTCTTTGAAAGCTGAAAAAGGAGCAATGCATCAACAGGCGAGGGACATCTTCAGGGAGTTTCATCGTCGCATGGGCAGCTGTCGATCTCGGAGAGCTTGAAGCGATGCAGGTCATGAACCCACCGTGACCCTTGAGAATCTGGGTGAGCCATGGAAAATTGTAGGGAAAAATTGAAAATTCAAACATTCACAATTTCTCTGCTTTTCAGCCAGATGAATATCACCCGCATCAATGAAAGCTTCTGGGCCCCGATACAATGGAAATTCAACAGAGTTATCTTCGATTGTCTATAAAGAAAAATCGGTACGTGTGTACAAAAATGAGTATATTTGCATGAAAATTTAAAGTATTTTCATTGGTAACCTATAATTTATTTAACATGTTTGAAGGAAAAAAATGTACGCTTATTCTTCTTTTCATAAATAAAACATTTTTTTTGTAGATAAAATTGAGGATAAATGTTTAATTCCCATTGGAATCGGGGCCCTGCTCTTTTACTTCACAAGAATCAACAGATGGATGAGAAGAGGGAATGTGGATGTTTAAATATATACAGAATAGTGAATGTTACACATTACAGGCCGAAGGCTCTCCGAAATCGACAGCTGCCCATGCGATGATGAAACTCCTCAAGATGTCCTCACCTGTTGATGCATTGCCCCTTTTTTGGATATCAAAGACAACAGCTGGATGCGCGATGCAGAAGTCTGGGTGCAGATCTATGCGACATCCCATCGGTGATAGGTAGTAAAGAACTCACACGAGAGGTAGTATCATACATGGTCAATATAGTGCAGGCAATTGGTAAAATAAACCAAAGTAGGGAACAAAATATCGAACGCTCTCCTAGTGGAATGGAAGGCCTGTTGACAACTGTCAGCAGGCTGGCTTCTCCCGAAGAGTTTTAAGTGGTTTTTTCTCCACATGAGCAAATGTTGAGAGGTACCTGATTGGCACACATTAGAAAATCCTTCCTGATCCCAGTAGTTTAACTAAAATAAAAGTAATATAATAGCAGAAAAATCCTCTTTTTGATATATAGCGCCCTTGAGGTATTATATTACGAACATGACGCCACATAAGTTATCCATAATAATATTATCCTTGTATATTATAAGCAAGGTAAAAAAAAATGCAACTCTCGTATAAAAAAAAACATGAAAAAAAAAGGACGGAAGGCCTGTAAATGCCTAGACTTTCCTATAAGTTTCACATAATGGTTTCCCTATTTGTTGAAATAAATTTAGATGAAACAAAGGTGGTTCGCCGCAATATTTCACTGTCCCTGTACTGGCACCTGAAGCGTAAGACTAATTACCTTACTGTTATGAAACAGATGATCGAAAAAACGCTTCAATTGGTGAGTTTAAAAAACACGTATTTTAAAAATTTGTACACACTGCAATTTTGAATATTAGTTTTTATTGAGAAATCAAATGAAATTTAAATTAATCGATCATTTTCATATCAAATCTCTGCTGAAACCTTGATAGAGGCTTTAGTGGGTTTGTTCACAAAATCAAACGGTGCATTTATTTACCAGGCACCGAGTTGATGTGCGAGTATGGTTGTTTATTATTCACTTGGGATTGCAGTAAGGTCGGTCACCTGACAAAATGGAGGCATACATGATATATTATTGCACTTACAAATGGTAAATAATATCAGACCTCGAGTAAAATGAGACGATAAGAGATTCATCGACGTTTGTCGGTATACTCATTGAGTATTATTAAATCAAAATTTCTGTTAAATTAAAAATAGATATATGCTTGCTGACCATGCAAGAAGTCTCGGGTCCGATTTCCGGCATGGTTATCAAGAAATATTTAATTGAATATGTGTTTTAACCGATTGATCACTAAAATATAAAAAAAATGGAAAAAAAGGTTTTTTTATCGATTCATTTTATCAACTGAACACATATATCCTTCGTAAAAGCTATTTTGAACCAAAAATGGGACATCAAGTCAAGTCAAGGGTTGCATTCGACAACAATGCATATACGAAAAAAATGGAAGGATATTTTTTTGTGTTTAAAAAAAGTTTGTTTTTGAATGTTAACAATGTCATCGATCCATATTTTTTATAGCTTTCCAATACTTTTTTTGTTTGTCCATCGTCTTCACTATATCTCCACCTCGCCAAGTGTTCTGCCCACTGCCATTTTAATTTTGCTGTACGATCCATGATATCTACGAATCCGGTTCAGCGCCTTATTTGTGGCTTTTAGGTGTAAAATGTCATTTTTTCCAAACAATTATCTAATTCGCTACCATCAAACATTAAACCTGAATTCTCTCCAACTAATAATATGGGAACATTGTTAAAAAATCACGAAAACAACGTCCATAAATACAATAAATCTGGCATATACCAATTAAATTGTAATGATTGCAATTCAATCTACATTAAAATAACTAAAAGAAACTTAAATATAAGAGAAAAAGAACGCTTACGGTGCTTAGATAATAATATTTTTTCTGAATCTGCAAACCACCTGATAGAAAATAATGATAATTTCAATAAAAACACTGGATTAAAAGTACTTCATTTTAGAAATTAATAAAGAAATTCAGAATGAGACAAAAAAATAATAACCAAATAGACAATATTTCTTTTAGTCCACTCCTGTCTAGCTTGGAAAACATATATTTCAAATATCCACCCTTTTAGGAAAAAAGACTTGATTTATTGACTCCACGTATAGTTTATAGTAAACATGAAAAAAATAAAATAGAAAAGAATTCATTAGTTACGTAAACCTTGACGAAGAAGCTTGTTCGCATTGAAACCGGTTGGTAGAAAAAAAAATGGTTTAAAACTAAGGTGTTTGTGTTTTTTTTATGGTGAATAACCACAAAGTTAGTGCTTTCAATATAAAATTAACCTTATTTCTTCATTTCTTATTCTGCCTCTAAGACACACGAAAGATGATCTGTCTTTCCATGGATCGTTGCGTGCATTTTAGTTTCTGGCTACTTTTCTGTGTCACTTGTACGTGTGTTCGTGATTTCTAGTACGTAAGTCATCACCAGCAATGTACACGATTTATAGACTTGTCTTTTAGCGTACTGGAACTAATTTATTTTTAAAAATATACTTTGTTCATGGAATTTATGTGTAAACATTAAAAAAAATATATATTCGTGTTCACCGTATCGACAAGTATCGGAAAATCTTAAATCGTGGTATTGAAATACGGTGGTTCGACATCCGATAATAATGCACGCGATTTGTGTAGCTGTGAAATCAAATGTATTTTTATTCCACAAACCTTTGAATAGGAGATTTTTTAAAGTAAAACGAAGTCAATAATTGAAATATATGTAGCTGTAAACTTCATCATGAAAAAATATTGCATATTATAAATGTAAAAAAACCGCCCTTGAACCTGTAGCAATTGCACAGAAATCTTTAATCCGAGTCATTAAAAAAAAAAAAATTCGTTATCCAAGTGACTTGTTCTTCAAAGAATTCAGAGTACTGAATATTATTCAACAGTATATATTGAGAACGGTAGTGGTTACACACATCAATAGAGACATTTACCCAAGCGTCAACCACAACCATAATACAAGATACTCTAATAGGGATCTGATACTAAGTGAAGGGGTCAACACTGTTCTGGCATCGAGACAACACTATTACGTAGGCAAAAAGGTCCATAATCTTTTGCCAGAATCGTGGAAAGACGGGAGTGTTGTCAAGTTACGGAAGGTGTTGATCTCGCTCTTTCGTGACATTGGTCGTAGGGAGTCAGAAAAGTTGATGCATGCCACGGGTTGGAGAACGTTACTGGATGTCAAAAATAAAATATAAAAAATAAGGAATAATTAAAAAAAAAAATATTTATAGATGACAACCATGAAGTTTCGCATAAATAAATTGTCTATATTTTTATGAATGTATGTATGTGTATGCGCATAGGTATATGTACGTGTGTGTGTATGTACATGTGTATATATGTGTATATTTATATATATGTGTGTATATATGTGTATGTCTATATGTATATGAATCAAAATGTGTATCCGAATCAGTTTATATTTTGTTTGTCTGTGCTCTATATTAATTTGTTAACTATTATAATATATTAAAATGTAATTGCCTAGCTTGGAACGGGGTATGTACCCTTGTTAGCTGGGCAAAGTGAACATGGAATTGTATTTTGATAAAGAGTGTGAATAAATAAATATATAAATAAAAAGTATTGTTATAATTTGTCCGCCTTGTGGTCTTAAGTACCATTCAAGAGGTTTAATTCCCGTCGTGGTTGGCATGAAATATTTTTTCAAAATGTGTTTTTACACTCGAGAACTTCATATTCCCTCGACTTCCAGCTGAAGGCGTCTAGTTATTCCGTGCGCAACCCACCTCCACTATCCACTTCTTGATAGCATGTTTTTAGTGCGAATAATTACTTACTAATTATTATTGTCCTTATGAACAATGGAAGTAGGTTCTACCCTCTGATCGAGAAATAGATCAATTCTCTTTGTTTGATACCATATGCTCCAACTAGGAAGCGGATATGAAATGATGACATTTACTTTTCTGCCCATGTAAGAACATCCATATTTTTTAAATTGGATCAAAAGACTAACAAACCATCACGACATTTCTTCTTAAAGGTAGGTAGAGAAGATAGAACGCCACACCACTTTATCTTTGCACGTATACCTCGTATACACGTATACATGCACGATTATTACGCCTTTAACGTGTATTAACGATAAGCGTACTGTACAATGTAAAAACGAATATCATTCAATTTCGTACAAAGTTGGAGTATTTTAAAAGGAAAGGAGCACAGGAATGGACCTACCTTTGATACGATGAGGATGTTCTTGAATATTAGTGAACTGAATGATGAAAGTTCAGTATACTACAACAACAACAAACCATCACACCGTTTCTTTGTAAGGGTAGGCAGAGAGGATAGTCCGCCACGTCACTCTTTACATACATACATATCTCGCTTTCTCTACATTTATACATCTTCTATGCACGCGTGCCGATTTTTCCGACTTTTGACATGTCCGTCTTTAAGTATTTGTTGAATTTCGTCATGCCATGTCCTCCTCTATTTCTGCATCCATTAAAATTCGCATCGTAAATATTTTTATCCGTTCTTTCGCTGTCCATTCGTTCTACATGTTCAAACCAACGCAGAGCTCCTTTCTTGTTTTATCGATAATGCCCATCTCAGCCTAACATATTTATTTATTTATTGTATGTTTGTTGGCAGACCTAAGAAATCTGGGCATAGGGGAATGAAAACAATAGTTAGTTCTATGGTTATCGGTATGAAAGAGTAAGTTTTGTATGAGGTTTCTAGTTGGGATATTTAATTTTACTGAGCTCAGTAATTCAGGCGCATCAAAGTTTGAGTTGAGAATTTTAAATAGGACTGTAAGGTCGGATTTATTTTGACGGTCTTGAAGAGAAGATATATTAAGGGTAGTTTCTAACTCATTATACGTATATAAGTCTCTGGATAAGCCCAACCTCCAGCTTATCTTTCTCAAAAATCGATGTTGAACTGATTTAATATTCTTGAAGTGAACATCATAATATGGAGACCAGATAACAGAGGAATATTCTAGGTGCGGGCAAACTAGGGAACAGAAGAGAGTTTTAAGGGTATTGATATTTTTGAAGTCAGCTGTGCTTTTGTTAATAAATCCAAGAAGTTTTAAGGATTTATTGATAACATGTTCAATATGAATTGTAAAAAAAAGTTGAGTGTCAAGTAAGGCGGCCTCCGTGGTGTAGCGGTCAAGACGCTTGACTCACGCACGGAAGGTTCCGGGTTCGATTCCCGGTGAGAACACAAAAATAAAAATGTGATTTTTCTCAAGCCTGGGTGTTCTGTGATATGTAATTCGCCACTGTAATTGGGCCTCCTGGCCTGTTGTGGTGCAAAAATAAATGTAAAAATGTAAAAAAAAAATGTAAATACCTAAATCTCGTATACTAGACACAGATGATAATATTTCATCGTTCAGTGAGTAGTCGTATATGATTGGATTTTCCAGACGAAAAAATCTCATAACCTTGCACTTACTTAAGTTGAGATGTAGATTATTGGATGAGCACCAGTTGCTAAAAGACAATAAGTCAGATTGTAATAGTGAACAATCGGAAGGGCTCTCGGCATGTGTGCATCTATCATACATAGTTTTATCACACATTTGCCAGAGAGATCGCATTTCCAAAGCATTCAGCCTACTTTCATCCCTGTTTTTCCAAGTGCATACTTTGCTCCTATACATCAGGGTCGGGACCAGGACTCCATTGTGAACTGCTAATTTTGCCTCTTGCGACAAGCATTTATTTGCCAAGGTTGATTTTAGTGCACCGTTCACTCTGTTCCCGGCACTCACCTTCTTTTCAATATCTTTCTCAGTCATTTTATTCCTAGTGAATATACTTCCCAGATATACTAATTCCTCTACCTGTTTTAGTATAACCCCATTCACAGTGATTTCATATACTTTAATTTCTTTCCAAATCCATGATAACAACTTTCACAACGACGCGAGACGATTCCAAGAATTCTTATCAATGTGATGTTATGACGAAATATCGTTCCGAATCCAAATGCTTTGTTTTTATAGTAGGTACCATAAGAATGAGTCAAGGGAAAGATGGGAAACATAGATGATCGGCCAGGAATAATATCGATAAATGCAGTTTTATACTAAACAACATGTCTATCTTCAAGTATTTTTTGGATTTACCGAAATTAATACATATATTTTTCAATTATCTTTTAAATGCTGATGATGTCGTGCTTCTTGCTTACAACAAAGAGGAACTGCAATTTTTGGTAACAAAGGTCCACGATTTATGCAAGGGAAGCGATTTGCTGATGAATGTCGATAAATCGAATGTGATGGTTTTTGAAAAAAATGAAAGTTTGACTAAATATGAAATCACTGTGAGTAGGGCTATACTAAAACAGGTAGAGGAATTTGTGTACTTTGGAAGTATGTTTACTAGGGCTGGAATGACAGAAAAATATTGAAAGGAGGGTGAGTGCCGGGAACAGAATGAACGGGGCACTAAAATCAACCTTAGCAAATAAATGTTTGTCGCAAGAGGCAAAATTAGCAGTTTACAATAGAGTCCTGGTCCCGGCCTGATGAATGGGAGCGAAGTATAGACTTGAAGAAACAGGGATGAAAGTAGGCTGAATGTTGTCGAAATGCGATCTCTCGGGTGAATGTGAAGTAAAACTATGTACGATAGGTGCAAATGTTGAGATTCGTACATTATGCAAGGCTGAGATAAGCATTATCGACAAAATCAAAAAAGGAGCTCTGCGTTGGTTTGGACATGTAGAGCATATGGACAGCAAAAGAACGGCTGAAAATATTTGCGATGCGAATGTTGATGGATGCAAAAATAGAGGAAGACCTAGGAAGACATGGAATGACTAAATCCAACAAATACTTGAAGATGGACATGTTAAAAGTCGGAATAATCGGCGCGCGTGCATGAGAAATTGTATAAATGTAGAGGAAGCGAGATCTGTATTCAAAGATAGAGTGATGTGGGGTTCTATCCTCTCTGTCTACCCTAACGGGGAAACGGCGTGGTGGTTTGTTGTTGTTGTATTATATTTTTTTCAAAATCCAAAATACAACATTGACGAGGTTGTCAATTTTTTTAAAGTACGAAAATAGCAAAAATTTACAAATCTGCTTTCCTTCCATAATCTTTTACTTTTATTTGCTTTTTATATATATTGATAATTTTTATGTTTTTATTATTATGTATTTTTGTATAATTTAATTTAGTACGTACTATTATTTGGCATATGATTTATTGCTCCTATTCCTTATATTTCTTACTATAATTGAGTGAATTTCTAGAAACATAACTCAATTATCATTTCAATTATGCTTTAATATATTTCAATTTTTCAATTATGCTTATTTTGTGTTATTTTTTTTTAATACTACTACATTTTACTATTATTTTGTTGATTTTAATGATACCACTATTTTGTTTATTTGATTATGTGTGATTCTTAATTTGTATAATTTATATTTTACAAATTATTTCTGATTATCTTTTTTGCATTGTATTCTTTGGAATTTGATTATTTAATACATCTACCTTTTTTTCTAGATTGTGATTCTATGTCATTATAATTTGATTTAATTAATTTAACTATGTATTTTTATTGTTATTTATTGTGGCTTGACACGGGCATAGCCTAAAAAGCCTTAATAAGTTCATAAATATTTAATTTTGTAATTTTAAATAAATAAATAAACAGTCCGGTGTTGATTTTTTTCAGGTACCAATGGTTTCTTTTTTGTAAGGCCAGGTTTAGTGATTCTCGCATCCCTACTTCTTTCTAGGATTCCCCTTGACCTGAAATAAAATAGAACCTCTTTCAATATCGATAACAATATCAAAAACACACGATACGCACATCAACCTTCTGTGGATTTAAACAAATTTAGAAGCAGCAGATGTTTGGATTGTATGCTGCAGAGATCAGAAACCTTTAGATTGTTAAAAAAAAAGTGAACTGAAAATCGTTCATTTTTTTAAAAGTATTTAAGGCACTAACTTACAGTCATCTAATATACAATTACAATAAAACTTAAAACACTTAATTTTTAACCAATTATTATTTACTTACTAACAGACCAGTTACGAAGCTACACAAGTTTCCTAAAGGTATAATTGAACGTAGTCATGCAGAAAGCAGCAGTCCACAATTTTGAAAAAAATAGTAATTGGTGTTCTCGAGTGCAGTAAGGTCAATTCAATGTTCTTCTAAAAACATTTAGTTCGCTTTCATACAAAGAACTGCAATAACCATAAAATTATCTGAATATTGTACTTATCAGAAAAACGGGATTATCAATTTGCAGAAAACACCCACAGAACTAGAAAAATCTTACGGTAGGTATAGATGCTGATGGAAAGATGAATGCCTCCAGAAATCTACTCTTAAATAAATTAAATAAATGCACAGGTGTTTTAATTTTATAAATTCGTTAATTTAAAAATACCAGTAATAAAATAATATGTTTTAACACATAATGTCACCTCATTTAATAATAAATCTGGCTGTTTTCTGCAAATTGCATATTGTAGGTTGTGTGGTCAGCCAGACTTAAAAAAATCATTACAATTTCATAAACACGTAAACTATTTTTAAAGTTATTATAATTAATCAATTGAGTAATTTTTAAAAATAAGGTATTTTAATAAAATTATAAAACAATATATTCAATACATAATTACACAACATATATCAGACGTACATACATACAGGTAGAGCTGGCTGTTTTCTGCGAAATGCAAATCTTGTTTGTGTGAATGGTTGTGTGGTCAGCCAGACTTTGAAAATCATCACAAATGGTCAAATACATGGAAAAATTATTTTCTGCATTATAAAAAAAATGTATGCATTACTTATCATTTGTCAATGTAAAAAACCGTCGGTTGGGTAGATTAGAGTTTTCACTGTTTTCATAAAAGTGCTATTTTCTCAGTTTCAAGTTTCTACAGCTGGCTGCTTTATATATATATATATATATAAATATCCCAGTACGTCTTGCAGCTACAGAGCGCATGGACGGTTGGGATTCTAGTTCCTCGTTTTCAATTAAGATCAATCAAAAATTATAACAGATAGGAGCTAGATTACAGGACGTCTTGCAGCTACAGAGCGCAAAGACAGTTAGAAATTTAGCTTTAACACATTTTAAAATTGACAAATAAATTTAGTGTATTAAAAAATAATAATAATATGAATAATAAAAAAGAGTAAGATTACAACACGCCTTGCAGCTACTAAGCGCATAGACGATTGGAATTCTAGACCCCGTTTACAAAATTTAGGTATTTTAAAGTTGATGTATGAAAGCTAGATAACCAATCATCGTGCAGCTACAAAGCGCATGGACGAGAGGAATTCCAGCAAACTTAAAACAATATCTATAAATTTATAAAAAATAGAGTATAGTAGTAAATTGGTCAAGTGTTCATGCCAAGAAGTAAGCAATAAAAAACTAAATAAATCAAACACTGTTTCAACTCCATGGTTAACAAAGGGAGATAGATGTCCAAAGAGAAGATTTTGTGGACAGTAGGTAGATATCGTCGCCATGTGGCCCGCTTGCTGGTAGATAGTTTCTGAAACGCACGTGTGTGCTTTCTGCATAACAAAGTACAAATTAAAAATGTTTATTATTGTATTTCGTAACAAGTAAATTATCTATCTCTAGTTGCATTTTGTATTTCTGAAAGTATGGAATGAGGGGTGAAGGGGGGTTAAAATTCAATCATTTGCACTTATTCTAAAATTAGACAGGTAATAAATAAGTGGTTAAAAACAAACCAAAGTGTTTTAGTTTTTCATTTTATTATAAAAAGTCCAGTTATGTTCCAATATAAGTTATGGGTCCTGCGAATATAACCGTTTTTTTACAATGCATTTTTAATAAATATTAATTAGGTTGATTCAGATTCAAGATAAAACAAATATTTGTACATTTTAAATAATTTTACCAGTGAGTTTTAAATGTGTGGAAGAAATAATATTTTAAACAGTTTCATTTACATTCTGTTTTCGTTCGAGTTTTCAAAAAAAAATAAGCATTAAAACAGTCTTAGGCAAAAAATTAAATTTCACAGTTAGTAGGTATTATTTTTTGTAGGTAAGCAAAATATAAAAAGTCAGAGTGATTTTTACAGCAAACGAATAATAATAATTATTTAGATTCTATCACCGTTAGAATTTTTACCCTGAAAACTTATCTTGGAAAAATAAATAAATCAATTTCTCCATAATCGTTTCCGAGCCGGAGTAGTCTGACAATTGGAGAATCCACAAAATAATTCAGTCTACCAGATACCACAACGAAGGTAGACTACAGTTTAGCGGTTTTATTTATTTTACAGAAACAAACAGTCGACACTGATTTGATAACATAAAAAAGATACTGTTTAAAGACAGACTAGCGAAGTTTCTAAAGTAAAAACATACAAATTAAATTGTGGTACAAGATAAGTGTGTGTTTGGGTGTATTTGTGTGAGAGTAAGTGTACAGGTGTGTGTAAGCGTGAGCATCATTTAATAGTAAGTGGGAGCGTATCGCAGCCAGAAAGAATGAGTTTTAATTTATTATTAAATAAATTAAGGGACATGTTAAATATATCAATAGATGAAAAAAAAGCATTTTAGTTTGAGAAATAACAATAAAGGAAAGAGTGTTGTGCATAGTTAGTGCTACAGACTGGCAGATGGAATAAATACTTATTTCTTGTCACGCGAAAGGAGGCATTAATATTTATTTTGGAGAGTAGGTTAAAAGAGTCTACAATGTTTGAGTATGTCTAAATGCTTGCAGACTGGCTGGATTTCCTCCCTAGGGAGTTGTTCATATTTAAATTTATTTCAACAGGTTCCCTTCTCAAAAATGTTTTCCCTCTCTGTTGAAATAAATTTAAATATAAAAGAGTCTACTTTATTATTTAATAATTTATATTGTTAGCATGATTTGTTAAGTAAATAACAGCATTTATCGATACTATTCCTGACCGATTACCTTTCGTTCCCATCTTTCCTTTGACTCATCCTTATGGTACCTACCTAACATCAAGATAGAAGATATTCAAAATTAGAAGATTCGGATTAAGAACAAAAACCAAACAACATTTTTGACTTCACATAAAATCGGATAAAAAGTGGTTGAAATCGTCGCGCGTCGTGGAAAACATTGTTACATTTTGCAGTTCATTTTGTCATCCAGTCCCAGAAATTGAAGAACATTCAGATCATATTAAAGGTAGGAATCCATTCCATGTTCCTATCCTTTCTCAAATATTTCCCAATCACAAAACTGAATGAAATTCGTTTTTCACTTACAGTCCGCCTTTTCGTTAACATAATTCTATTTTCGTTTTTTGGCACTTACGTCGCCGGTTCGCCATCTCTGAAGACTGCACACTGGTGCATCGGGGGTATTGCTGCAACGAGTCGAGGGAACATACTAGGAGAAGATTTCAGCTCCGAGCATATCGTGTGGTTTGTAGCGCAGTGTGAGTAGGCGGAGCGGGGGTCAAACGAGGTCAATGTTTTATACGACATTACCGCACAATTTAAAGATAACGAGACTTGGTAATAGGAACACATTTCGGTAACTTACTTAAAAATATACACACACATTCTGTTACTAATTATTTTCGTAAAGTCATTCGAACGAGAGCGAAATATGGTTTAGATTGCGTTAGAATGAGATGTATATCGTGGTAATACAAGTAAAAGTGACCATTTGCAAAAATGTCGAAATTTAGATTATTTACTTTTTGACATCGTATTAGCCATAGAATTAAGAATAGTCCAGAAGGAGCGTAGAATCATATTTGAATACATTGGACTGTGTCCAATAATTCCCCCACTCCGGACTCCTTTCGCCGCGCGTATTCGTGAAGTCGCCGGGTAATGTTGCTTGATGGGAAAAAAAATCATAACACAAATGTAAGGTAAAAAAAAGTAATCCGTTAATTTCTCTAAAATTTTATTGTGCACGCGGAAATATTGATTGACACAACAGAGTAGATAAGTGAAGGGTCATTTAATAAGAGTAATTGAATTAATGAACTTTGAACTTAAAATATAAAACAAATTTCATTTGACATAAAACGGATATTTTTATATCATGTTAAATAATATTTGATGTTTTAAAGATAATGTCGTTCAAATGTCCCCCACGGCGTTGTTTAATCCGGGGTCTAATTTTCATTAGTTCTTTTATTAGATGAGCAAAGTAGGGTAAAAAAAATTCTACCCTGGCAACATTAACGAAAATCTCCATTTTGTTTCTTCGACAATCTGACATATGGAAAAATAATTCAATTTTTAAGTAATGCAATTGTTATATACACATTCATTTGCAAATTACAGATGAAATGTGATTGCATCCTGTTTCTTTAAAATCCTAGCAGTATTTCTAAACTTTAAAAGTACACAACACGGCATAGTTGAATTCAAATCAGGAGTTGCGTACTGAGCGACGTCTACAATGAAACTAATTGGTCAAAACGTAAACCTACTTATTTATAAGTAGTTTAGTCGCCTTCTATTTGATGTGCGTATGCGGCTTCTGGACTATTCCTAATTCTATGGTATTAGCATAATGCTTGACTGGTAAAAATGGCAAGTCGATCCGGCACTCTAAAAATAATTTAATTTGTAAAATATGTGACTATTTGAAAGAAGCTCACAGATTTTTGACAAGTAAAACTAGCCAACACACATAGTCACTTTTATTAGTAAATTTAAAATCCAAAGAACTGACCAAGTAACAGTTAGTCAATTTGACTTGTAGGTGATGTCACCAGTGAAGAGTTAGTTAAAGTTAGTAGTCAGTAGTTAGTAAGTTAGAAAACGTTTTGTATTTGAGAGATACGGTTTTTTTTATAAAAAGTTCATTAATAAAATTTATTCTTTAGATTATTACGTAACACTTCTTAATTATTTGTTCATTTTCATTTATTTTGTATTTCTGTGTTTATTTGACCTTTATAAATATACAAAAATGGATTATTGAAAAAAAAATCCAAAAACATAATTTATAGTTTTACAATAAAATAAAATACTACCTCTCTATATGAACGAAACAAAAAATATTATCTGCCAAATTTCATGTCAAATTTTACATGTAAAATTGACTAAGTTTTTAAATTATTTTTTTTTGTAAAAGTGATAATGTTTTTTAAATATATTTATACTTTACATTAAAGTTGAAAGTACCGTACATATAAAGTAAAATTACCAACCACCTACTTGAAAAATCTGATCTTTGAGAAGCAATTGAACTCTAGAAAAACACTAAAATGGCTCCTCTGAACACTATTGATTTTGTCACTTGGTCAATTTCTCTTCTATGCCCACGATATATGAACGCAGTTATGCAAAAAGCATAGAAATAGAAAAGTGAAACTGAAAAAATAGCACTTTTGGGAAAAGAGTGAAAAATCAAATCTACACATCAGTTGGAACAGTTTTAACTGTGACATATGATAAATAATGCACGCATTCGTTTATTTTTAATACAAAAATAATTTATTATTGTTATCAAAAACATTTTTCACTTTGTGGTATGACATTTTGTACTGATTTGTTTATAAATTTGTATAAACCACTTAATTTTTTTAATTACACTTCGACCGGTTTCGAGGTTACTACCTCATCGACAGGAATTTAACTTAAAACTAAATTTAACTTAAACTTTAAGTTATATTCCTGACGATGAGGTAGTAACCTTAAAACCGGTTGAAGTGTAATTAAAACAATTAAGTGGTTTATACAAATTTATAAACAAATAAGTGCAAAAATAATTTAATTATGAGTATGGTAAGGTTTAATGATTTTTAAAGTCAGGCTTAACACACAACTTCAGATGTGCATTTTGCAGAAAACAGCCAGCGCTGGTAAAATTCTGATGTGTGTTATGTCATTATGTATTTATCATATTATATTACGGTAGTTTATTGTAAAGAATCACTTGATTGATTTTTTATGATAAATTCTAAAATCATTTCATCATTTTTTAAAAGAATTGACGTGATTTCTGACGTGAAGTCTGGCTAGCTACAAAACCTAAAATATGCATTTTGCAGAAAACAGCAAGATCTAATATTGAATCAAACCGAATACAAACTCTAAATGTATGAGGTGACATTAATTTTCATGACATTTCGACATCATGGAATTTTCAGAAGGTGATTATTACAGTTTTTTGTACGACATCAGCCTGGCTGTTTTAATCAGAACATTGGATTGACCTTCCTGAACGCGATGACACCAAAATAGCATTTTTTCAAAATTGTGGACTGGCTGCTTTCCGCATAAATATGTTCATATGACGGACGAATGAACTTAGGAAACGAAATTGTAACAGAATAACTACAAACGTGCGTTTCCAGAAATTCTCCAGCAGCCTAGTGGGCCACATGGTGACGATATCTACCTACTGTCTACAAAAGATTCTCTTCGGACATCTATCTCCCTTTGTTAACCACGGAGTTGATACAGTGCTTTATTTATTTAGTTTTTTATTGCTTAGTTCTTGGCATGAACACTTGACAAACTTACTACTTTGCTCTATTTTTTATAAATTTATTGATATCATTCTAACTTTGCTAGAATTCTACTCGTCCATGCGCTTTGTAGCTGCACGATGATTGGTTATCTAGCTTTCATATACCAATTTAAAAATACCTAAATTTTATAAATGGGGTCTAGAATTCCAATCGTCTATGCGCTTAGTAGCTGCAAGACGTGTTGTAATCTTACTCCTTTTTATTATTCATATTATTTTTTATTTTTTTTTAGTATCATTAATACACTAAATTCATTTGTCAATTTTTAAAATGTGTAAATGGGGGCTAAATTTCTAACTGTCTATGCGCTCTGTAGCTGCAAGACGTCCTGTAATCTAGCTCCTATCTGTTATAATTTTTTATTGATCTTAATTGAAAACGAGGAACTAGAATCCCAACCGTCCATACGTCCATAGCTGCAAGACGTACTGGGATATTTATTAATTGTACAGCGCCCTTGAGGTGATTTTCACAAAAATGGCGGTATATAAATTATCCAACTATATAATAAGCCTGCAGTTTAATTTTCCATGATACCGTGGGTATTCTGCGAAAAAGCACTAAGTTAAAATTACTACTGAGATAATTAAAGTTCAAAATTTTAGTATATAGTTTTTGATACACGGGTGGTGGAGAAATTTCGTGGACACTGAACACCATATGTGCACCGCCTACGGGGTGGCCATCGAACCGGCAAATCATCCAGAGAACATCGCAACAGAACCTTAGAGATATGTTTTTGTACTAAATCCCACTCATTCAGGGTTGTAACGGAACTCCGCATCCGCATCCGCTGATCACCCGCTTATTTTAGAATACGAAACTTTTTATTTTTCTCTTCAATATGAACACATCGCTAGGAATTCGTGATGGGCATTAATTTACATTATTTTTACATAACTTTCTGGTTACAGTCAGTGGTATCAAATTTAAAAAAAAGCAATACTGTCGTTTTTATGATTTACCAAAATATTTCATTTTGAGGGCCATTTTCAACGACTTGTAAATAACTCACTATTAAGAAATGGGAGTCAAGTTGGGGTAGAGTGGGATTTGAACCACGGATTTTTGAGTTGTGAGTCCGAAACACTAGCCACGGGACCAAAACCCGCCTACCTATACATTTTCAATTTGTAAATATAGTGAAAGTCATGAACCGAAAATCATATTATTTTAATAATTGAAATCGTTATTATAGTGATATGCTGATATGATAGTAATATTATATGTTCCTACTAACAAAAATATGAATCTGGAAAAAAATATAACCATCTTTGCCGGTAAGTAATTGATTTATTTGTAAATTAAGTACGCCGAGCGGCGTCGTATCCACTTTATTTATTTTATTTGGCATTATAGATATAATATACCTATGTAACAATTGTTTATAAATTAATACAAACGCCTTAACATAATTTTGAAATTTTAAATTCCTTTTTTCTTTTCACACGTTTTTTTCCCGTTTCGTTAAAAAAATACCGCATTGTACACATTGAAAAGTGTGAATTCGGCTTATTTTATTAAAAATAAAAACTTTGCAAAAATAAGCGTAGATGCCATTTTTATACTACAACTTACCTTTGACATATTTTGTTTGTAAAATTTTTTTTTTTTTTTTGCAAAAATTGTTCAGGGTTTTTTTTTTATTGTTTTTTAAAACATCCGCATCGGCTTCCGCGGATGTCAATACCTAAAATCCGCATCCGCGCATCTCAAAAAAGTAGTATCCGTTACATCCTTAATAACTACGTACATAACAAACACGTCAAGAAAATAATTATTTTAAATCTATTCTATGGCGTAAATTCAAGTCGGGTGACCTCGCGTTAGGCAGGTTGTAACTGCTCGTAGAATCAAGGTAGCGTATGCAATAGGTTCTACCAACACTATCCGATTTATATTTGAATCGATCCATGTTAAGGGGGCACAAGTCCGTAGACTCAAAATTTGAGAAAATCGGTAAAAACTATTTCTTATTTTTTTTAAAAAGGATCTTGATGTAAATAAATAAAAATAAAACATCGTGATCACATTTGATGGTCTAGGTTAGCAGAATTTCGTCTCCGCTTTCTCGTCGAATTCTCCTCTTCATCCTATTTTGACCGTTGAAATTTATCTCTTAAGCTTCACAAACATCAACAGATGGAAGTATTGAAGTAATATTGTTTGTACGTATAATTTTTTCAATAGATAAATCAAATATCGATGTCCAAATATAGGCAGAAAGGTAAATGTTACACAGTGTGCAAAGTGGCCACTTAAACCAGCCAATGACATGTCAAAAGCCCCGTAGATGCCTAGACTTCTATGTTCACCTTCTTTAATGTTCTTCATCTCTGCTGTAATATGTTAATCCACCCTATGTTTTTTTTACCCGAGTAAGAGAAGTGCTGTCTAGTTCTAATAACCCCGTATCGCCAAAATGCCTCGAAAATCATTAAGAAACAGTAATCAAAAGCTAATTACGATAACAGTAAGTACACGTTGTAATTATATGGTGCATTATTCGGATGTTATTATACACGCTTGTCAGGTGCCTTTGTTAAAGTTTTTAAAATGAATTTTTTGACGTTTTAAAAATCTAAAGGTCTTTGTATTTTTGACACTTATTTTTATTGGAATAATAAATATCCTGTAAGGAACCAATAATTATAGCTCAATTTCTGTGTAAAATTCACTTCCTTTGGTAAGAATAATATTATCGTATTTTAATGATTTACTGAAATAATCATTATATTCCGAATGGAGGCCGGAAGTCTGTATATAGAGAAACCGTATGAGGGCCAGTTGTATAAAAATGTATACATTTAAATAATGATAGCGTTTTTGTCAAAACGTACAGAATGAATGGTTTTATCTTATATTTTTCGTGCAACATACTTTGTTCATTTTGATAAAAACGCATCAATTTTCCAACATTAAACTTAATTTAACTAGGTACTTAAATGTAAGTTATTTTATTTTATTTTATTAACATAAACGGCAAATCTGCCTTTTACAAATATTTATAATATTAAGATATTTGGCTTTATATATTTTTTTTTCAAAAACATAAATATTAAAAACAAGATTAATAAAAATAAAAAAAAATCACATCAAAAATTATACAAGATTTATATTTTGAAAAATAAACTTAAAATTATACAGCATATTCAGTAGAAAGTTTAAATAATAAAACATTCTACAGTAAAACAACAAGAACATCATAAGTACTGTTTCACACAGCTAGGCAAAGTGAAGAAAAAATTGTATATGAAATGCATGAATAAATAAATATAATTACCATTCACCATCTTTGAAAAAGTTCAAAAGGTTTGTTCTATAGGAACAGTACCCTACACTAAATATATCAGATACGTGGGAATAACTATTGCCGAGTTCATGAAGTCCATTTAATACTGCATTACAAGTATACACTGTCCGTGAATTGTTGCTACAAAACTGTGGCACCTGTCTAGTCATTCTTTCAGGCACCCTGAAGTTGATGAGAGATAACAGTTCAGAGCAATCCCATATTGAATTTACAATTTTGAATAAATTTAAAAGGTCTATAATTTTTCTTCTATCGTTAAATTTATCATTGATTTATAACCACATAATGACTTTTACATGTCTACCGGTTTTGAGACGTACATATCTCTTCGTCAGGACAGTAATCACATGCATATACAAATCTCACAATACATTTTTACTATTATTCTAATTTTTACGGGGGGCGGGGGGGGTAACTGCGACCCGTGAAGATCTGTTGACTGATCTGTGACGGGTCCCCGTTAATAGTTCTCCATAGTAGTCGCACAAAAATATAAAACGAACATACTGATATGACACTTGCTATTAGAAGTAAACGCCAACGTGCGATGATTATTTTTGTGCAAACCACTCGAAGGCTTTAAATGTTATTGAAGAATTTATTCGTTCATTCGCATAAAATATTTTTTTTAAATTTTGTTAAATAGGTATAAATCATCATCATCATCATTCCCTTTTCTCACCCAATGGTGCACAAGACACTGCATTGATATACCAATCGCATCGTATCTTGATTGTTTTTGTTACATGAAGATAAAATTATTAGAACTTACGATTCAGGAATCAGTCCAGAGACGACAAAATATTATTGTGTAAAAACACCCTTTAAAGGGTATATAAGTCATAGTAATAAATAATTGAGATGAATCGGAAAACAAAAAAATCAACAACAACAACAAGCAACAAACCATCACGCTGTTTCCCAGTAGGGGTAGGCAGAGAGGATAGAACGCCATAACACTCTATCTTGGCATACAGACCTAGCTTCCTCGACATTCATACATCTTCTCATGCACGCACGCCGATTATTCCTACTTTTGACATGTCCATCTTCAAGTATTTGATGGACTTGATCGTGCCATGTCTTTCTCGGTCTTCCTCGTTTTCTGCATCTATCAACATTTGCATCGTAGATTCTTTTAGCCGTTCTTTCGCTGTCCATTCGCTCTACATGTCCAAACCAACGCAGCACCCCTTTCTTGATTCTGTCAATAATGCATTTGTGCACCTATCATACATCGTTTTACCACACATTGAAAAAAATCAGATGAAGTTTTAATTAATAATACTTTTGTTCCAAATTCTTCGCTCCTGCGTTTTACACACCCAATACATAAATAAAATCACCGTGCCTTACCCTCTTCATCCAGTATCAGCGCCTAAGTAATATTACGTATAATTATTTTGGTGTAGTTTATATTTACATCCGATGATGGGTTAGTCTGAATACCCCGAAACTTGTGTTTTAACTAATATAAACTCGTATGAGGCGTTAAAATACAAGGCGTTTTATTTATAGTCTATTCGAAATGTTATTCCACAAAGTAAATGTTGAAACAATAAATAATATGACAATAACGAAAGTTCAGTGCTACGGGTAATTGTTTTTTTAATTATTAAAAAAATATATATATTAGCATTCTTATAATTTTCCAAAATATTCAAATTCTGATGGCCATTTTTAACGAGTTGTAAATAACTCACTATTAGAAAATCGAAATCAAGTTGGGGTAGAAGTAAAAATCAGAATTACAAAGATTCAATGTACGAAAAAAATAATAAAAAAGAACTACCTCAAAACGTCATAAGTGCTAGTGTTTTGAATAGCCCGTTAATTGTCTTTTTATACATACGGGTTCACTTTTTAAATGTCAGGACAACTCACCGATGACAACTAGTGACATCACGGGCGTAGTAATTTCAAAATTACGAAACTTTAAAAAATCATGGCGATGATACCCATTTTTATTTTTTTTTTAACATTTTGGATATAATGTTGATTGAACATTGGCGGGCTTAATGACCAAAAGCAATTTATTCCAACCAACCAATAAAATAAAAGTTTCGTTTTTCTAATTCAAGTCACAAAACATATTCAATAGAAAATAAAAGCTAAAGGTATACAAAAATATAAATAATTGTATTTGTATATAAATTACCTTAATACTATTACTCAACGGGAAAAAGGAATAAAGAGGAAAAGAGGAGAGATTAAGGAAGAGAAAGGAGATGTTTCTTCAGACGTGATTTAAACTGAGATACTGTAGTATCATCTTTGATAGTGAATGAAAGATAATTCCAAAGTTGAGCTGGATAGACGTATGTGAGTTTGAGAAGAAAAAGGAATTGTGAATGGGTATTAAGAGGATATTTTAAGATTTAGATAGAAGAGGTAAACCATGAACTGAAGGTATATGGGAGCGTTAGGACTATGAACTACATTGAACAGAAGTGAGAAGGAGTGATAGTCTCTCCGCTGTTTAATTTTGAGCCATTTCACTTGCCAACGATAATCAGAAATCTGACCATATTTCTCAAGACCAAAAATATATCTTATACATGTAGTCTGAAGTCGTTCTAGTTTATTGAGTTGCTTACAGCTTAAACAGTTAATACGATATATGCAAAAAATGACTATTAACAAATATTTTTAAAATTAGAATACAGTTATCATGAAAAATCGCCTCCAAAAACGTAAAGCATCCGTATTTATAGAGATATCACTCTGATTTTCGTTCACATAACATTGTCGTAAACGAAACGAAGTTTAAATTCTATTCTAATTTTGAAATTCAAACCTTCTAAACGACGTGCGACCAGTAACAATCCAGATACACTTTCCATCGTCCTCACGGAAGCAAAACACGACGCTCAAACGACATGCATTCGTAAAAAGAATTTTGGAAACGTGCTTAATACAAAGTTAGGTTCTTAAATTGACGTTTCCCCTTTTTATTACGTGTCTACTGCTTTTAAATATCTTGTGATTTAACGGGATTTAAAGTACCAATGGTATTGCGTTCTCTGACCCAAAAAAGGTTGTAGGAAGCTATGGAGTTGCGCAACTGAAGATGCGCAACAAACGAAGTTCTAAACAATTATTTTATTTATTGTATATATGTACTGCGCATTTAACAATAAAAATCACACTTAGTAAATACAACACGTGTACAAATATGTGTTAAATAGCTAAGAATACATTTGTTTATTTATTTATTTAAAACTTTAAGTACAAATAACAAATTCGATTGTATACTGAAGAAAAATATTAAGGTCGATAACAGCACGGTAGATCTAGAATTAATGTTTGAAATGTTAGTTCTTAATTTCAGGTAGCTATGATTTAACGTTAGTGGGTGTAATTTTATGCTGAGGAAAGCCGAGAAACAAAATCCCTTTCCGAACCTATTGCTGCATAGGGCACTTCATCGTTACGGAAAGAAAGATGATTAGTCTTAGGCTTCAGGTACCAGTCCAGGAACTATGAAATATTCTAGTGTGAAAACACCTTTAAAATAAATATTTCAATCAACCATGTCGGGAATCGAACCGGGGCAGGCAAACACGCTGACCATTACACCACAATGCCGCCGTTGAGAAAATATGGATCTTTAAACATAGGCTGTTACACAGTGTGTAATGTGGCCACTTAAACCAGCCATTGACAGGTCATAAGCCCTGTAGATGCCTAGATTTCTATATTACCTTCTCTTAAATGTTCTTCATCTCTGTTGTAATATATTAATAAGTACATAATATAATTATTTAAATTTTAAAAACCTTTACAAATTGGATACATAGATCCAACACTTTTAGCAATAAATACCTTATCAATAACATTATTTGTTTCAAACACGAAAAACGAAATAGTTAAATAAAACTGAAAATACCATTGCGTACTTTTTTCTTTGTTTGAACGTCAAAAAAACTTCTCCAAAACGGTAGTCGTAGCGAAGTGCAATTTGGACACGTCATTTAAGATGCAATTTCTAGGTCAACTGTGCTATTTCCGACCAATTTTTTTTTCGTCAGTATACAGTCGAACTCTTTAACGGTAAGTCGTAGCCACATTAATTTAAGAAATAACATTTAAAATCCCATGCTATCCGTGTTATTTTTAAGATATTTTTTACTCGGCTTTCCTCATCATAAAATTACACCCACTAACGTTAAATCGTAGCTACCTGAAATTAAGAACTAACATTTCAAACATAATTTCTTGATCTACCGTGCTGTTTTCGACCTAAATATTTTTCTTCAGTATACAATCGAACTTTTAACGGTGAGACGCAGCAACGTAAATATGAGAAACAACATTTAAAATGCCGTTTTCCGATTTACGGTGGAATATTTATTTTACCTACATTTTTATCCGGCTTCCTTCTCATAAAATTACACACTCGGTAAATAGCGACGTGAAATAAAGAAACAATGTTTAATGCTGTTTTCAAACCAAAGTGTTTAAATGCTGTTTTTTAACTAAATTACTGTCGGGTAGGTTTGAGAAAAAATATAACTTACTAACGGTAAGTCATAGCGACAAGAAATTACAAAAAATAGCAGTGTTCCATTAAGAAATTACATAGCTAGTTTGGTACACAAGGTAGACATGACAAATGACAGGAAAATATATTTTTATTACCAATAAAAGTTCATTTTAAGTATATGCTTTATCCCGTTATTTGATAAATACATAAAAATGGTTATATTATGTTTAAAATACAATTTATCGGTAATTTTTTTTTATATGATTTCAATGAAATATAACTTTACTCAAATTTTGTTGTAATGGCTGCCCTTGACTGTTCATAGCATAAAATGCAATTAATTACTTTTTAATTATTTAAAATATAAGTGTAAATAATGACATAAGGTTAGGTACCGCTAATTATTTTTTCACAACACATAATTTCCTCAACACTTAGATATGCCAAGGCCTCCTCATTTGTGAATTAAGTAATAATTTAAAGTACTCATTAAATTGTACTATAAATATATTTTATTTAAAAAAATATATTGAACTGTTTAAAAAAATATTCATAAATAATCTTTCAAGAAGCAAAGGGATTTAAACTAAGAACGTCTATTGACTTAAATACTTTTGTAAGAACGAGTGTAAGACTGTAATTGGTTTAAAACACATTTGAAATAATGAAACTGCTTTTTCCAGATTTGTGGTTTGGAGCCTTTGACCAGAACACGGTCGATATTTAGGCGTCAACATTTTATAATAAAATAGTAATTTGAAGTACCTACTTATTCAATTATGTTAGGAAATTTGTATTATAAAAGCTGAAGCTGGAAAAAGGAAAGCGATTCGATGGAGCAAGGAGACGCCCTGGTTCTCTGGTTTGAGATACAGACACAGCTTACCAGGGAGTTGCCGCGTTTTCGTCGCTCAGAATAATAGAATTTTTCCAGGAACATGTCTTTATAAGTTCTAGACTTATGTTTATCAGATCCCAGGTTGGATTGAGAGGGGTAATAATATTAATACGTTCAAGAATGGAAGCAAACATGAGTGATTTATCTGTCAATTATCTTTTGTATGCTGATGATGTCGAGCTTCTTGCTAACAACAAAGAGGACCTGCAATTCTTGGTAACAAAAGTCTACGATGTATGCAAGGGAGGCGATTTTTCGATGAATGTCGATACATCGTATGTGATGGTTTTTGAAAGAAATGAAAATATGACTAAATGTGAGACAACTGAAAATGGGGTTAGACTGAAACAGGTAGAGGAATTTGTATATCAGGGAAGTATTTTATTTTATTTTATTCAGGAAACATACAGTACAGTTACATAGTTTTATATTTTACACAGTTAGACTTAACTCTAATGGACCAGTCAAGTTTCCATATTTTATAATAATTATATGTAAGGTTATCAATGAAAGTAAAAAAAGAGAAGGAAAAAAAAAACATAAATGGAAGATGTTTAAAAATTAAAATTAAAATAAAAAAAGTTATCTAAAAGTTTGTTGTTAGTATTTACACATGGAAATAATATTAGTTATAAAGAAATTTTTTTGTTGAAGTAATTAAAAGGTGAGAATTAAAATAAAGAATGAAAAACATACTCAGATGTAAAAAAAAAAAAAAACATTTTCAAAAAGGAAAAACATAAATATGCACATACATATTTTATGGGATTAAAAAAAAACGATGAGAAGAATCTTTAAATAAAATATAAGAGAATAAATTTATATCAATTTAAAAACAACTTCAAAATTAATGACACATTATAGTAAGAGTAGCAATATATTGATTTTATATACATTTACAATATAAGTAATTAAAAATAGTTTAAACGTACAAAAACATGTCAATGCAGCAGAGAAAAAAGAAAGAATAACAGTTGTAGCAAATAATCTTTAAAAATTCGAAAAAACAATACGAGAAGATTTTAAACCAGAGGTAGTTGATAAAATTTCATTAAATGGATGTATATGTAAACTATGTTAACTAGGGATGAAATAACTAAGAAAATATTGAAGGGGGGTGAGTGCCAGGAACCAACCTTGGCAAATAGTAAATGTTTGTTGCAAGTGGCAAAATTAGCAGTTCTAATAGTAAAACTGATTATTACGATGAGGTAAGCATACGCATTTTTTTTAAAGCTCTGTCGATTAATTCTTAGCAGCGGATTATTTAAACTTCCCGAATCGATAAGTTAAGAGCCTTATCGATGAGACTCGACGGGGCGCTATACAAACTATACATATTATGTACATTCTGAATCGTTCACCTCAAGAAACGGTTTTCCGAATATAATAAAAAAAATGATTTAGATTAAATTGTAATTCTCAGATCGAATTATGGCATTGACCTTAGTGACTAATGAACACAATTACTTAATATTATTCAGAAAAGAAGCAAAAACAATACAATAAGCGAACACAAAGATCTTATTATTAACATTTTCTACAAATAAGCGCACGGTTAGAATGCTAATAATTATAATTGTTCTAGCAAGAAATAAATTCACCAACACAGAGAAATAAGTGCGAATGGCACAATCTCTACAGCATGTTTGTAAATTAATAAAGTATATTTTAAAGCTTACGATGGTGAATTGCTTTTTATAATCTCAAGCGAATCCAATAGTCTAATGGCAAAAATGCTTGTCTCACGAACAGTGAGTTTCGGGCTCAAATCTTAGAATCGTCGCGCGTCGTGGTTGTCATCATAAATCGTTAAAATAATTTCCATTTGTTGCCATTAATTGCCATTCCCCGTAGGTGTGCCTACACTGCCAAGAGCGGATAAAACGCCACATCATTCTGTCTTTGCACACAGACCTCGCTTCCTCTACATTCATACATCTTCTCATGCACGCGCGCCGATTATTCCTACTCTTGACATGTCCATCTTCAAGTATTTGATGGACTTGATCGTGCCATGACTTCCTCGGTCTTCCTCGTTTTCTGAATACATCAACATTCGCATCGTAGATCCTTTTAGCGTACTTTCGCTGTCCTTCAGCTCTACATGTCCAAACCAACGCAGCACCCTTTTCTTGATTCTGTGGATAATGCATGTCTCAGCCTTACATAGTTCACGGATCTCGACATTTGTGCACCTATCATACATCGTTTTATCACACATTCACCTTAGGAATCGCATTTCAACAGCATTTAACCTACTTTCATCTTACTTTTATTTAAGTCTATACTAGAACTCCACTGTGAACTGCTAGTTTTGCCTCCTGCGACAAACATTTGTTTGCCAAAGTAGATTTCAGTGCACCGTTTACCCTGTTACCGGCACTCACCCTCCTTTCAATATCTTTCTCAGTCTTCCCCCCCCTTTTGAATATACTTCCCAGATACACAAATTCTTTTATCTAATTCAGAATATCTTTGTTCCTACTGATCTCACATTTAGTTATATTTTTATCCCTTTCAACAACCACCACTTTCGATTTATCAACATCCATTAGCCAATCGCTTTTCTTGCATACATCGAAGACTTTTGTTACCAAGGATTTTAGGTCTGCTTTGCTGCTAGCCAGAAACACGGCATCATCAGCATACAGAAGACAGTTAACAGTTATACCTCTGATTTTTGCTGCCATTCTTAAATCTTTCCGTTTTTTCATACTGCGGTCGATGTATACGTTGAACAACCATGGTCACATCACACATTCCTGTTTGACTCTTTTAAGAATGTTAAACCACTATGTGAATGACTCATTTACCCGGTCCTTGTACAGTGACGCAATAGCACTTTTCAGGTTACCATTCACTCCATACTCCGATAAAACCTTCCCCAATTTTTCCCTGTCATCTCCATCACATGTTTTTTGCAGATCGACAAATGCGCAGAAAAGTTTTTGGTGTTAAGCCAGAATTTTTTCTGTCATATTTTGCAGAGCAAATATTTGATCCACTCATCCTCTTCATATATTCATAATCTAATTTACGTAGAAGAATCGGATTGTGATCTCGTGGCTAGTGTTGCGGACTCAGGGATCAGAGGTCCGAGGTTCAAACCCCACTCTACCCCATAACTTGATTTCTATCTTCTAACGGTGTGTTATTTACAACTCGTTGAAAATGGCCAGCAAAATTGAAATATTTTGGTAAATTATAAGAACGCTCATACTTACTTTTATTTATTTTTTAATGTATACCCACGAACAGGCTATGCCTATGTGAGAATACATACAATACTCACACACCAATATACCAGGGGCGAATCGTCAAAGTAAGCGATTATGCACAGCTTACCATTATATTTGACTTTAAATAATGATAAATTATAGTAACCATGTTTATGGGAAAAAAAATTAAGTAATTGTCATTTATTATAAATCACCGTTTATATCTTTCTACAAAAAAATATCTATGAAGCGCGCCCAGCGCCAGCGCGCCCAGTCCATTCTTACTGAACGATGAAACTAGCCGATTACCTCAGCTTATTCTTCCATACAAAAAAGTACACTGTATTTTTCGTCTTTAACCCAAGTCGGCTTTTTTAGTACTAAAACAAACTTGCAGATTACAAATATTTTAAGAAGATTCGCTATTTGGAAACTAGTATTTCGAACATTATTTCCGAAGGACTATTTTTCTTTGATGGGATACCGTTGACATATTATGTATCACATAGGACAGGTGGCGTTCGCAGTGGCCGTATTAGGCATTATTCATTTTAAAAGAAATCGGCCAGTGCCCAAGTCTTGACAGTACTGTCAATGACAGATCATAATGTAAATATCTGCGGAATGTCATTGTGGTATTTGTTAATAAACTTTTGTGCAAGTATTGTATTAAAATAGTGTAGAATAAAACTACGTTTATCGCGTGCTTAGTAATAATTGTTGTTTGAGTTGATTTTCACAGAATTACAAAAAAATAGTCATTTATTACATTACTTACATGTTATGTAAGTACTTATATGTAGTACAAATTAATGAACATTTTTAATAGATTACCCATAAAATAAATCACGGCTCGCCACTGCATTATACATATAAATACACTCTCACACTATATATATACTCACCCTCACTACATGTACAATGATTTATTTTATTTTATTTGGGATTTCTACAACTATTACATAAACAAATTAGGTAGAAACATCTTAACAATGCTAAAGCCCATTAAAAAAATCCACTGTAAATATAATGACACATAATATATAAGAAAATAAGTTTAGTAATTGTATTTGTGTGACGTTTGTATTTATGTGTATGTGAATGTGTGTATGCGTGAATGAACGAGGGAGAGGATACATATGCGTGTGGGAATGAATGAGGGAGAGGGTGCGTGTGTGTTGGTGCGTAAGTATAATTTTTTTAAAATTTAAATCCTGTAAATTGTATTAAAAATGGTACAATAAAGAGCTTAGTAAAAAGTTAGAAACCTTTTTGTTAAAATTCAAATGACGAAATGATATAAATTGTATTTTTTTTTAAAGTATGTTAAATTTCAAAACCGTATTCGGAAAAAAAAGCGTTTTATTTTTAAATTTAACTGATACACATCGAATGAATAATGTGCGACGAGTCCTATACAATACAGTAGGTAACCACAAAATGCAGTAAATACGAAATAATGACAACAATAAAATAAGGTTTTGATTCAAAACGAACACACTGATAAAACTGATACACTAAAATAAGTAGGTACTTAGAATAAATATTATTGTGTTATAATAAAAGTTATCCACATAATGTAATTGACACATTATACAGGGTGTTCTTTAAACCCTGTCACATCCGAAACCACGATGATCAGTATGGGCAAGAAAACGTATTAGCATATTTAAAAAAATATTTAGAAAGAAGAAAATTTAAAAAAATATATATTTAAAAAAACAAATGGTTGCTTACTTCTGCAGGGGATAAGCGAGGGGGCGTGACCGTGCGGTTGACGGTGTATCAGACTCGCCCTCCCTCCTCCTCGTTTCTCCTCTACAGAAGTAAGCAACCATTTGTTTTTTTTAATATTTATTTTTTAAAGATTTTAGTCATTCTAAAAATTTATTTTAATGTGCTAATTATGTCTTTTTGCTTATACTGATAATCGTGGTTTCGGATGTGACAGGGTTTAAAGAACCCCTGTAAATATATTTCTACTGACACATTGAAACCGTTGTATAAAATCTATGGAAAATAAAATAAAATAAAATATAAAACTTTTCCATTAGATTTGAGCAAACGTTTCGCTCCTGTATTAATTTTACATTTCTTAATACTGTTTGGTAACATGTTGAATAAATATTCGTATCAATATTTTTACTATGAATTCGGCACTTATTTCGATTTTGGCATTTAACCGCAGTTTAATTTCGCATTAATTGGGTATTTTTCAAAAAACCGGATTGATCTAGCTGTTCACTATTTAAAGTACTTATCCACGCGTTAGAGTTTGCGTTCGCGTCCCTGTCTTTCTCGTGCGCGCGTGCGGAAGACGGAACGAGATGGAGAAACGGAATTACAACCGTGTTTGGCCATAACCGGTACTGTCGCTGAGGATAGCGCGTCATTTTTGTTCTGTTGGAGTTGGCCTTCATTACTGCATTTTTTTTAAATCTTAAAATAGTATGCACATAAACAAATAATTATGTGTGTTCTAATAATAGCACTTTATATAGGAATCCTTATTCTTTATTTAACCCTGGAAACCTGAATTAAATCTTAACTGTAGAAAATATTTGACATAAGATAATTTTTTTCCCTTTTAGTTTAGAAGTTGTTGCTAGGGTGCTTAATTAGATGAAGTAAACGAAATAATTTATTCAAATTTATTTCAACAGAGAGGGAAAGAGTTTTCGTGAAGAAATTTGGAAGTCAAGGCATTTACAGGGCTTATGACCTGTCATTGGCTGGTTTAAGTGGCCACTTTACACACTGTGTAACATTCACCATTCTGCCCATGTTTGAACATCCACATTTCCTCAACTCTTCCATCTGTTGACTTTTGTGAAGTGAAAGAGCTGAAACCTTTATCACGTGGGTGAGATTCATCCGGCTGAACCAAATCACCTACTAGGCAACGCCTGGAAACAATTTTCCAATTTTTATACTTCTTCTCTTACCAGGTAGTAATTCAACAATGTTTGATTATGTCCAAATGCTTGCAGACTGGCTGGATTTCCTCCCTAGGGAGTTGTTTATATTTAAATTTATTTCAACAGAGAGGGAAAGAGTTTTCGTGAAGAAATTTGGAAGTCAAGGCATTTACAGGGCTTATGACCTGTCATTGGCTGGTTTAAGTGGCCACTTTACACACTGTGTAACATTCACAAAGTCAACAGATGGAAGAGTTGAGGAAATGTGGATGTTCAAACATGGGCAGAATGGTGAATGTTACACAGTGTGTAAAGTGGCCACTTAAACCAGCCAACGACAGGTCATAAGCCCTGTAAATGCCTTGACTTCCAAATTTCTTCACGAAAACTCTTTCCCTCTCTGTTGAAATAAATTTAAATATGAACAACTCCCTAGGGAGGAAATCCAGCCAGTCTGCAAGCATTTGGACATAATCAAACATTGTTGAAATAATTTATCTCCACCATAGACACTTTTTTTGGGTGTTTTTTCTTAAAGGGAAAGCAATATATTTATTTATTTTTATCCATTAGATTAAGAATGTCCAATAATTGAGCACGCATGGGAAAATCGTCCACATAAGCTTTTATATCTATATATAGTTGGAAAAAAAAATAAATAATAATAGACTCTCTAATAAACTAGACGCATACCAACCGGTAGAACAGGCAGGATTTAGGAGAGGTTACAGCACGAACGATCATATACAGACCCTGAAAAATATCATCCAGAAATAAAATGAATACAATATGTCACTACAACTAGCATTCATTGATTTTGAGAAAGCTTTTGATTCTGTAGAGATATGGGCAGTAATGAAAGGTTTAGATAATTGTAGAGTGGATCACAGGTACTCAGAACTCCTAAAAAACATATACAATAATGCCACCTCTATTGTACAGCTCCATGAACCAAGCGAAAAGTTCCGCATAAGAAGAGGAGTAGGACAGGGTGATACAATATCCCCAAAATTATTTACACTAGCTCTGGAAGATGTCTTCAAAACTTTTGACTGGAACGACAAGGGTATTAACATCAACGGCAAACTCATTAGCAATCTCAAATTCGCAGATGATATAGTCCTATTTGCTAAAGATGAGAAAGAACTCGAAAACATGATAAACGAAGTTAATACAGCATCTCTGAAAATAGGCTTGAAAATGAATGCTTCAAAAACTAAAGTAATGAGTGATGCAAACCAATCATGTAACATCTTAGTAAATGGAGAAATAATTGAAAAGATTGATAGTTAAATATACTTAGAACATGAAATAAAGCTCGGCAAAGATAATCAAGAGGTAGAAATAGAAAGAAGGCGAGGTTTAGCATGGGTAGCCTTTGGTAAGCTCTCATTTATCCTAAAATCTCCGAAGTATTCACATTACTTAAAGAAGAAACTTTTTGATGCTTGTGTTCTCCCTGTACTGACATATGGCTGTGAAACTTTTGTGTTCACGAAAAAAAAATTACACAAATTATCAGTGACACAGAGAGCCATGGAAAGGAGAATGCTGGGTATTTCGTTGAGAGATAGAAACCAATACATGGATTAGAGCGAGAACAAAGATCACTAATGTGGTCCATAGGGCTGCCAGCCAGAAATGGAGCTGGGCTGGTAATATAGCCAGAATCACAGACTCTAGATGGACCAAAAAAGTCCTGGAATGGCGACCCAGAACGGGTAGAAGAAGTGTCGGCAGGCCTCAGACAAGGTGGTCTGATGACATAAGACGAGTTGCAGGAAGTGGTTGGATGCGGTTGGCTCAGGATAGGGAAATATGGAGTCTAAAGGGGGAGGCCTATGTTCAACATTGGACAAGAGACGGCTGATGATGATGATGATGATGATAGTTGGATAATTTATATAACGCCATTTTTGTGAAAATCACCTCAAGGTCGCCGTACAATAAATAAATATCGCAGGACGTCTTGCAGCTACAGAGCGCATGGACGGTTGAGATTCTAGATCCTCGTTTCCAATTAAGATAAATTTAAATTACAACAGATAAGAGCTTGATTACAGCGCGTCTTGCAGCTACAGAGCGCATGGACGATAAGAAATCTTGGCCCCATTTACACATTTGAAAAATTGACAAAGAAATTTTTGTAAAGTAAATAATAATAATAAAACATGCCATGTATTATGTGAAAATATTTCAAAAAAAATCACAAAAATATCTGTAAACAGGATACATAGAACCAAAAAACTAGTACGCAGATTACCAATTTATTTGTCTATCGATAATAATGTTTTATAGTAGTTTTAATTATTTATTTATTTATTTATTTATTAACGGACATTGTCTATCTATCCATGTATTATTGGAAAAGAAATGAAATAATTCATACCTATTATAAATTGACGCCACCGTTTATATCTTCCTCAAAAATAAATATAACCATCTATAAACACGCCCAGCGCTCAGCCTGTTCCCAGTGGGGAAAATAAACTGGCCGATTATTTCAGCTTATTTCTTCATACAAATTGGGTACTGTATTTTTACATCTTAAAACCCAGTTGGTGATTTTTCCTGTTTAAGTGAGCTCGTAGATTACATATATTATTTGAATCTTCTCTATTTGGAGAATAGCATTTCGAACACTCTTTTATAAGGGCCATTTTTCTTTGATAGTATACAGTTGGCATATGACACCAGTTCTTTAGACCGCCCGTCTTAATGTAATGTTAGTGGAGCTCCGCTCGTGCATGTGTAAATTTTTGGCATTATTCATTTTTAGAAGGTATTAAAGTGGACGGACGGTGGCGGTCACGTGGCGGTGCTCATTGGTGACATTTTTGTTGCAATATTATTCGGAACATATCTAATGAATTTCATAAATTTATTTTTTGTAATTTTTGCATATACATATTGTATTAAAATAATGGAAAATATATCCATTATTTATATTACGCGAAGTTATTAATTATTGTTTTAGCTTAATTAGTGGATTATTGGTAAAAATAATTTTAATTAAAAATTAGTAGGTATTCCGTCTTCTGTCGTCAGCAGCTGAAGCGTAGAGATAATGTTGTATTCACACAAAACCACAGAAAAATAAGCTGTGTATATATTTTAGAATTTATATGTACATATAAAAATGATTACGGCGCATCATTGATCAATTTCAATATAGAATCACTAAAAAAAAGGCGCCTTACATATGATTTAATTTTTCTTTTCAAAATTCTCAATAATATAGTTGATTCGCCGTACCTTTTACAAAATATTGGTTTGCGTTGTCCTCTTCGCTATACTAGATTAAATTCCCTTTTTTATGTACCAACTTGTAAAAACAATTATACCTCGAATTCATTCATTAGACGTACCTGTAGAAATTATAACGGACTCAGTATTGATGTAGACATTTTTAACTGCACGTTGCATTTGTACAGAAAATTTCTTCTTGGGGTCGATTATTTGGGATAGTTGCTGAATGTGCATTTTGAGTGGTATATGTGCCGCATGTAATGTATATGTTTGTGTATGTTTTATATGTGCGTTCATGTGTATGCGTGGATGGCTCGGAGTGTACATTCGGTATTTTTATTTATTTTAATTTATTACCTCCATGGAAAACGCAAATGTCAACAATTACTCTTTTCTCACTTAAAATTCTTATTTATTTTTTTGTCACATTTAATGTTTATATCTTTTTAATTTATGAAAACTTAATTGGTCTTTTTATGTTAAAAAAATGTTGTTTTTAATACTTATTTTGTATGACTGTATGTTTTCTGAATAAAATAATCAAAAATAAAATATGTACATGCAGGTACAAATAATGAAAAAAAAACTATGGCTTACCTATAAAAAAATTCACCGTTTGCCACTGGTAGCATGTTCAATTACTATGGCACCCATTTCATGTTAGTTTGAATATTCGTTGGGTATCAAAGAGTGTTATTTAAAAAAAGTATTTGAAATAAACATCAGTTGCGATTACACGCTAAAATCTGTTTTTTTTATTAAGGAATACAATTATAGTGAAAACATTTATATATAAACACATCAAATGACAAGTCAGTTAACATTTGACCTTAAATAATGAAAATAATAACGAAAGTAATCAGGTACTTTAAGGGGAGTCGAACTGTCAAAATGTGAATGCCGTTTTAGGTAAGATTACGGAATGCAACTAAGCTGACAAAAATAAAGGCCACAGATAAAATTGTCAGCAATTATAAAATAAAAACCTGGTATGATTATATGATTTATTATAAGAAAAATAAAATCCCAAAGTAAGTGTTCGTTTGAACCAGTAACGTCCTTACGGTTTACGAGTAAGGCAAGCCCATATATATTTTTTAAATTCACATGTGATGTAATTCCCTGACGGCCTCATAGTATAGTGGTCAGCGCATTTGCCTACCATGCAAAAGGTCTCGGGTTCGATTCCCGACATGGTTGATTTGAAATATTTATTTAAAAAGGTGTTTTTACACTAGAATGTGTCATAGTCCCTGGACTGGCACCTGAAGCGTAAGACTGATCATCTTACCTTCATGAAACAAAAAAAAAATATCAAGATACGCTGCGATTGATAAAGGTTGTTTTCACACCAGAATATTTCAGTCCCTGGACTGGTACCTGAAGCGTAAGACTAATCATCTTATCATTTTGTTACAAAAAAAAAAAAACAAGATACGCTGTGATTGGTGTACCAATGCAGTGCCCTATGCACCATTCGGTGCGGAAAGGGAATGATGATTATGATGATGTAATCGATTATTTTCTAAACTGTCAAATATTTATTGACATTGATTCCAATCAAATTCTCCGTGTTCTTCTCAACACATATTTTCGCTTATCCGTTCTTATCTTCTCGAAAATTGAATCTTTCATTCTTCGCGTGCTCTCTTTGTTATAGAATTGTTTAAGGACCATTCTTTTCGCATGCGACATTTTCAATCTCTGTACGTCTTATGATATTGCTCTACTTTTCTCTTGAGCATTATGAGATAGGGTATTGGATTTCCATCTTGCGGAAAAAGACGGCAAGTCCCTTTCGAGTATTTATTCCTATATGTGATAGGCAAAATCTAGATTGAATCAGTTAAAAGTGATATTTTAACACTTTGTATCCCGGAGCCATGTAAACACGTGATTATATAACCATGCGTTGTGCCCCGGTCCCGTGTTTTCACGTGGTTCACTAGCTGTCTAAAAAAATGCATTTTATTGACACCTAGTGATTTTTATTAATATTTTTTTGCTGCTTGTGAACCACGTGAAAACACGAGACCGGGACACAACGCGTGGTTATTATAATCACGTGTTTACACGGCTCCGAGATACAAAGCACAAAAAAGGAGTGAGACCCTGTATATGTGCGAACATTGCAATGTGCAATGTGGCTCTGCATAAAAGTCAATGTTGGCAAAACTATCATACAAAAATGACTTATTTAACTATTTCGAATTAATATGCGAAGTTTCAATTGATTTAACCTTGTATTTTTCATAATCATGGCACTTTTAACAAAACCTTCACAAAGCATGAAATTTCACAAAAATGGGCCAGGCACAGGGTAAATTCTATGTATATTCGGCCGGTGCTCAAAGTGTTAAATGTTTTTTCATGAATTGTATCTGTGTCTGAGCGGGTTTTTTGCTCATCGAAGCTTGTTTATAATCAACTTTAAAAAAAATGGCACAGGCTAAAAAGTATGAATGCTTTAAACTTATAATGACATCTGACGGCAGTTCACATCATCCACATTTCTCATTAACAAATAAGAACAGAGACCACTTTTAGAGGAATGGATTTTTAGGCATTTACAAGGCTGTGACAAATGACCTGTCATTAGTTGGTTTTAGTGGCAACTTTGCCTATTTTTAAATTATTTTGTTGATTTTAGTGAAGTTGAAGAGCGTAATTCTTTATGGTTGTAAAGAGATTGTGAAGAGCTGTGGATGTTTAAACATGGACAGAATGAGTAATGTTACAGAGTGTGTAAAGTGACCACTTACACCAGCCAAGCCTAAGCCTTGTAAATGCCTAGACTTCCATATTCCCTTCTCAAAAGTATTTTCCCTCACTGTGGCAATAAATTTTGATCGGAGTAACTGCCTAGGGAGGAAATCCAGCCTGTCTGCAAACATTTTGATAAACTCAGTTAATGACAGGTCAAAAGCCCTGTAAATGTCTAGACTTCCATATTCCCTCATTTAAGGTATTCTCTATCCCTGTTGTAATTTGTTAAACTCAAAACATTTTTGAGTAACATTTTCTCTCAGTAGGATGACGTAGTTGCATGTTGCATGGCGTTTGTGTTGTTACCTTTTCTGTGATTGGGTCTAGGTATTATTTGTTTGTTGAAAATCGAGAGATCGTAGAATGGCATTGTGACGTATTTATGACGTAATCATGTCGCAATTAACACTTTATAAATAGGTTTACTGTAGGAAATTCTTGGTGAACGCTTTACTTCATGGATAAAGCATATGTTTCCATTTCAATAAACACGATTTGTTAATCGATGATACGATATGAACTAAGCAAATTTAAATTCAGTTGACCTAATAAACAAAATTTAAGTAAAGGGTTTTGTTGTGGAAATAATAATCATAAAAAATAAGGTGACTTTAATTATTTTAAAAAGGTGCGAAGGTTTTCACGGTCACTGTTATCAATATGTTTCTTTTTTGTGATACCGTGTCTGTTGGATTACATAAAAACACACCTTTTTCTATAAAACACTCAGTTTACCATGAAAATGGCTCCTGCAATGGTAGCCGAAACGTCGGAATAAATCCAACACACACGGTATCACCCAAAAAATAAACATTTTAATTTTTTTAATTCACGCATTGATCATCGATTATGGTAAAAATACTTTTTATTTTATGAGACATATATTTATACGTATAAAATGGTCGGACTTCACGCGGGTATCGAAACCATTTTAAACATGCAGAGACATATGAAAAACTTTAAAAAACATTTGTTCGTCCCCAGCTAGAATACTGGACTCCTATTTGGTCACCTTACTATAATGTTAGTATTAATAGACTAGAAAGGGTCCAACAAAAAATATTCAAACAGGTCGACTACCGGTTAAACCATAACTTCTCTAATTATGCAGAAAGTATTCAGTACCATGAAATAAACTCTCTCAAAAATGGAAGAATAATCTAAGACCAATAATTTTTATACAATTAATAAATAATCAAATTGATTCCCCTAATCTACTTGAAAGACTTCTATTCCGTGTGCCGATGCCGTAGACGGCATCGGCCCACGGTCTTGAGACCGACAAGACTAAATATACTGTTTTACACAGACAACACGTCCACAAACTATTTAAAACAATCTATAATTAACATATTACAACAGAGATGAAGAACATTTAAGAGAAGGAAATATAGAAGTCTACATCTACAGGGCTTAAGACCTGTCAATGTCTGGATTATGTGGCCACTTTACACACTGTATAAAATTCACCATTTTCCCCATATATAAACATCTATATTCCTTGAATTCTTTCATTTGTTGATGTTTGTGAAGTTAAAGAGCTGAAACCTTTATTGATGTGGGTGAGATTCATCTAATTGAATTATTTCACCTACATACTAGGCAACGCCTGAAAATGTTATTTTTTCAATTTCTATCCTTCTTCATGGACCAGGTAATTTATCAACAATATTTTGAGTAAAACGGCTGTCATTTCGTATTTAAGTAAGAAAATCAGTCTAATTAAATATTATAATGTGCATTAAATCTTATTAAAAAGGCATCTAAGGGCGTGAGTTGCACTTTGTTTTGTAATAAATGGGTAGCATTGTTTTAATTCATCTAATTTAATTATTTCTTCATCTATGTTGTAATATGTTAATATAAACAGCTTCCCAGGGAGTTGAATCCAGTCCTTGTCTACAAATATTTGGACAAACTCAAAATATTGTTGACAATCTACAATACCTAGAATATGCGAGCAATATAACAATACTCGTAGATTTTCCGAGGCTGATATTTTTTGTGACAATGTAAGTTAATTTAAGTCAAAAATCATTAAAATATTGAGAGAAGCAGATATTTAATTAATTTTAATATTATATAAATGTTTTTCATTTATTATCTTTTACATTGGTTATATTTAATTTAATTTAAATTATTGTATTTAGTGTAAACAATTTTCTAGCCTGTGAATGAGTGTCCGACATTAATACACAAAGAAATTGTCAATTTATTTATTTATTTATTATGGATAACTTATATAGCGCCATTTTCGTAATAAATACCTCAAGGGCGCTTTACATAGTGATTTTATTGTTAAATTAATTTAATTAAAGCTTTTAAATTTGTAATTTAATTAAAATAATTTATTTTGTTTTCACATGCTACGGATTTATTCAAATGATTTAGAGAACAAGTGGGTTTTTAGTTTTTTCCGAAACATCACTTCACTTTCACAGCCTCGCACCTCTGCTGGGAGAGCATTCCATGCCATAGGGCCTGCGATCGCAAATGCGCGTTCACTAAATTTAGTGCGCTGTTTGCGTAGAGGTATAATAACTTTTCCTCTCGCCGTAGACGTAGCTGATCTAAGCGTGAGACGCCTGTCAGCTAGTTCATCTGGAATGCATAGTTCCCTTAGATATTCCGGAGCAGAGTTGTGCAGTGACTTATACATAAGCCAACAGCGTTTGTTCTCGACCCTCTGTGGAAAACGTAGCCAGTGTAGTTCCCGAAGTAGTGGAGTTATATGACTGAACTTAGAGATTCCGAAAATAAGTCTCGCTGGGGCATTCAATACAGATTGTAGGCGAGTCATTTTGTTCATTGGTAGACCTGCATAGATACCATTACAATAATCGACTCTAGACACTACAAACGCATTTATTAATTGACGGGCGGTATCGACCGGCAAATTTTTGCTTATGCATTTAATTTATCTCAGCTGGTAGAAGCATGAACTTATCGTTCTACTAATTTGAGCGTCAATATTTATCTAGATATCAATATTTACTTACCCAAAAAAAATCTCCATATGTATATTTTATGTAACATACCTATAAAGCTAAGAATTATGAAAAATAATGGATTATGTTTAAAAATGTAAAAGTTAAATAAAAGTGTAACACTTTAACCGGATGTACGTACTTTTATTTGTATGTAATAATATATTTATGTTTGTTTTTTTTTGTTTTCCCAATGTAAAAAAAAAACTTAGAAGTCGATTTAAGTGACCTAAGTATTATAATTACAAGTTCAACATAAATATGAGTAAATGTATTATAATATCAAAACTAAATAAATAAATATGTTTAGAATCGGATCCTGTGGCTAGTGTCGCATATTGACGCATCAAAGGTCTGATGTTCGAATCTCGCTTTACCACAACTTGACTCCCATTTTCTAATAATGAGTTATTTACAACTCGTTGAAAATGGCTTCCAAAGTATAAATATTTGGGTAAATTTTAAGAAAGTAAATTTTTTTTTTTTAAGTGGACAAAATATGTCGCATAAATGTATAATATAAAACGGCTCATTTTGATAAAAATGCGATTATGATGAAATTTCATTTAACTTAACATCTTTCGTGCACTGGGCTTTATCAACGTTCACACGACCAGAAATTTATCTAGATGCATTTTGCAAGTATGTATTTAAGATTACATTGCTTTTATTTATATCTTTTTATGTATTTATACATTATTTTTATCCAAGGTCAATAAAATAGCGTAAATTTGAGTAACGCAGAATTACGGGCATGGATTTTATTAAACACAACATTATAATAATACTTAATATTTATTTGTTTATTTATTTATACTTTTACATTGTTTGTATTCTTTTTTTTTTTATACAGAATGATGTTCCCTCACTGGGGTGTCCCGTGCCGAGGGAAACATTTTATAAAATGTGAAACATGCCTTAAATTAGTTATTTAATAAAGTTAACATAATAATAATCAAACGCTATTAATCTAATTAATCTAATTATCATTAACATACTAAACAATATAAACTAAAATAATCATATTAACATAACTAATTTATATAGACCAATAGACCAAATTTCATAAACAGTACACACATTTTACCTATTTATATATTATTTTATATATTTTGTTACTGGGGCATTTAATTTTAATGCCCTGGGTGATAAGTCCTTGACCTTCGTAAAAAAATTCATGAACGAAGTTGGTTGAGACGATAGTTTGTTTCGATATATTTTTGCCAGAAGAAGATAGTAGATACTATTATTTTGGTTTTGTGAAGTTTCAGCTTTTTTCATCAACAGGTACAAGAATTGAAGGAATATAGACGTTCAAATATGGGCAGAATGGTGAATGTTACACAGTGTGTAAAATGACCACTTAAACCAGCCAATTACAGGTAATAAGCCCTGTAGATGCCTAGACTTTCTATACTACCTTCTCTTAAATGTTCTCAACCTCTGTTGTAATATGTTAGTGATAATTACATCATTTTACCACACATTGGGTTGTGGTCCTGTGGCTAGTGTCTCGGACTCACGTACCAAAGGTCTGTGGTTCGAATCCCACTTTACCCCAACTTGATTCCATTTTCTAATAGTGAGTTATTTACAACTCGTTGAAAATGGCCCTCAAAATGAAATATTTGGGTAAATCATAAGAACGCAAATATTTCTTTTTCCTTTAAAAAAAATAAAATAAAATAAATTCGCCCGAGATATCGCATTTCGACAGCATTCAGCCCACTTTCATCCCTGTTTTTCCAAGCCCATACTTCGCTCCCGTACATCAAGGTCGGGACCAGGACTCCATTGTGAACTGCTAGTTTTGCGTCTTTCGAGAAACATTTATTTTCCATGATAAATAAAATAAAATAAATTAACATTCGTGAATATTTTTTACCAGGCTTATAGAAATAACGAAATCTGTGTGTGGTGTTTTAACCTTACTCTATGCGTTATCTATTATATTATTTATAATTTATGATCCTTATATAGTCGAACAGAAGGTCGCGAGAATCTTGTCGAAAAATGATGATGACGTTATCAGGTGGATCGTTTCCATAAAAAAAAAATACCTAGAAGACGATCGAAGTCACGAATTCACCAAGATGAAAGAATTCGCAAGGATGTGATGTGGGCTGTTAGTTGCTATTATGTCTAAGATGAAAGTTGCAAACGCAATAATTTATTGTAAGATTGTTTTAAAAACTTGACAGTTTCCCCAGCACGCACCTCGCTCCTCATTTGAAGACTAAAGTCTCCTTGGCGGTGCCCTCATGCAAGGCAAAATTTCCCCTTTGACGAATGAAAAAAGGAGCGAAGGATTCTGGTAGTTTTGGCGCCTGTGTGCGGAAAAAAATAAAGCAAAAGTATATTTTGAAATTTTTAAATGGGAGTTGTTTTATTATTTTATTTACCTTGCTAATAATATACAAGGTTTATATTTCAAAAGTGGATTTTTCTGCAATAAAATTTAAGCTTATCACTCGCATTACTATTTATATTATAAAATATTGTAAACAAATAATTGAAAAATGAACATATGAAAGTGTAAAAAGATAATATAAATCGTAACAGAAATATTTAAACAAATCAGTGTAAAATGTACCACCTCAAACTGAAATGGGTTTTGGATATTGAAAATACATGAAATTATATTTATTTTTCTGATAATTTATAAAAAACTACCGGACCCGACAGGCGTTGTCCTGCCCGAACGTTGGCTTGCCTGCTATTTATAACCTAGTTACTTGCTTGTGATTAAATTCCAAAATGAATTTAAGTAGGTACCCAAGTACTTGTTTATGGTTAAATTCCAAAACATAAAATAAATATTTTTTCGAATATGGCATTCTTTTTGCAAACGTCAAATTCCGGTCAAGTCTCCGGTCACCAACAGAGGGGTGTACTTATGTTGGAATACGATTTTTAGAAATGTATTGAATTTAATATTATTTTAGTATTACCAAGAATCCAGTAAAAATAAATAAATGGGTAGAAATCATACAAAATTTAAGGAAATAATCTGTTTGAGATCCACAAAAATTAAATGCTGTTTGTAAAAACATTTAAAAACAAACTACTTATTCACAAACATCATTCATTTTTTTTGTAAATGCATTTTCCTCGAATGCAACCCTGGTATATCGACGAATAAAACATTTATGCTCCCTAACTTCTTTTTTACATTTTCGATTCAAGATTTTAATATCTACGGAACACGCACGGCGCAAAGATCTATATTTCTCCGAAAACCTCACGTAAATCGGTTTAGCCGTCTAGGAGGAGTACTTTGACATAACACGTACAGAGGAATTATATATACATATGAAGATAAACCTACAGACAAAAATAAAACAAACAAACAAAACGTGGTCTGACCTTTCTTTATACAAAAGTATTGCCGCATTTTCTCCCTGAATTATGGCAGAAAAGGAGTGATTTTTACAGAGAAATTATATATATATATATTAAGATTAGGTTTATTCAGTAGATATTTATTAGGTATTTGGTAGGTTTTTTTAATCTTTTTTGTTTATTCTTAAACGTAAAAACATTTCAAAAAAGCATATTGTTAAGTGTCCTCGGAACGGGTACCTTCTTTAATTTTGATTATCAATTATAGTTTGTAAGAGATAAACATGAATAAATAAATAAAATATTTTACAAGTAGGCATATACGGATGACGGTAAGTGAATTCCTTGATAACCTTTTTCATTATCAGTCATTAAGATAAACCTGTTATCATAATTTGGGAACATGTAATATTTCAGATAATCACTAATTGTACAAATTAACTATAAATACATAAATTGATAATAGTCCAGAAACCGCGAACGCGCATTAAACTGAAGCCGACTAAACTGCTCATAAATGAGCAGTTTTACCTTTTGGCCATTAGTTACTCTGTAGATGTCGCTTAGTACGCAACTGCCGATGTAAATTCAATTTTTCTGTGTTGCTTAGTTTTTAAGTCAAAATATTAGTGGGATTAAATGGGAATAGGGTTGAATCACATTTCGTGTGTAAGTAGCGAATTCACAAATTATATTATTTAAGTATTCAATTATTTTACCGTCTGTCAGATTATGAAATAAAACAAGATGGACATTGTGTTAGTATTGCCAGACTAGTCGATTTTTTTACCCGGCTTTCTATTAATAAGCCCAAGTATAATATTAAACAGCATTAATTGACTTAATTACAAAAGTTTTTTTTTTACGTTTGCCTAATAAAAGCACTTTTTTTTATAGTCCAGTCAATAGAATATTTTTTGTGATAAAACATAACATAACATAACACAAAATTATCAATATTTTTGTTATGACAGTATATTGTTTGCGGTCTGGCAACACAAGGCCAATTCACACATGCGCGCAGGCGCAATGGCGTGCTGGTGAGGGAGCGGGGGGACATTTGGAAATCTTTTGGACACACTTCTGGTATTCTATGTATTCTTCTCTCACATGAACTATTATATAGTTGGTTGTTTTATTCATATAAATAACTAGTGGACCCGACAGACGTTGTCTTGCCCGAACATTGGCTTGGCTGCCATTGGTTGGTACAGAAAACGTTTGTTCGATTTTTAATTTTTCGATAAATTATATACTAAGTGACATTTGACATTGAGTTTGACATTTCAAATTTTTCGTTTCGTCATTGTGTGATATGCTGTTGCCCAAAGCAAAACCAAAAAAGGGTGCAATCCCTCGTTATCCTGCGCCGATTGGCTAAGGTCCGGTTGTATGATCGTTAGTAATATTAAAAAATCTGTAGTAATAGTTCAAAATAGAAAAAATGAATTGTTTCATCTAAAGTAACTAAAGGTGGATAGTAAAACTCTTTGAACGTTAGTTAAAAATTCAACCTGTCAATATTGGCGAGTAAAACGTTAATAGTAGAATAATGAAAATAAGGTCACTTTTTGACGTTTACCGGTTATCTTTATTTACTCACATCTTTCAGTATTGTTTTATTTCCGAATACGGAATGGACTATGCTGATAAATGCTTAAGCAATCCAAATCGGAGAGTTCGTTCGACGATGAACTTTTTTACTTAATCGTCAAAAAAACATAAACATTTTGAAAACGATTTGACAGTATTTTTCCACCAAACCTCGGCCGTTCAATTTCGTGGCAGTCAAATTTATTTGTTTTATTTTTTAAGTTCAAAGTTTATTGATTAAAAAACTCTTATTAAATCACCCTTTACTTATCTACTCTGCTGTGACAATCAATGTTTCCGCGAGCACAATAAAATTTTAGAGAAATTAACAGATTGCTTTTTAAAAAAAAAAAAATTTTAGTATCTTACATTTATTACCACAAATGTTTTTTGACTATATTTTTCGCGATCTGACATTACGCGACGACTTCGCGCATGCGTGCGGCGAAAGTGGGAGATTTTTGGACACAGTCCGATGTATTAAATTATGATTTTACGCTCCTTCTGGACTATTTTTAATTCTATGATTATATTATGCCTACATTATAATATTTCAGAGCTTGTTGGATTACCCTTTTTTGTTGTCTTTTATTTTTCTAATCATTCTTGTTTTCAAATAAGATATTAAAATATTGTTTTTCGGTTTTTATTATATGAAATTGCCAAACTTTATTATTATTTTAAGATTCTGTTGATCGATATTATTATTTGATTGCGTTTGAATATGTCATGTTATCACGTGGTTTAATTTGTTCGTCTTTTTGACGTTTGCAAAGTCACATTTCACAGTATAACAATGTGTAAAAATAAATAAAACATAAATTCCATTTTTGAAATTTGGAATAAAAAACAGTGGTTATGTTTCATTCAAGTAAAAACGCGTGTGAAACAACGCATTGTTAGTAGAACGATAGTTAAACCGAATTCGTTAATATATTAAACTATAGTAAAACTCAACTTTCGTTTTAGAGGTAACTCGTTCGTGATTAAATTTCAAAACTAAAAATTGACAATATTAAAAAAATATTGAATTTAAGTTGGTACTTACTTATGGTTGAATTCCAAAACATAAAATAAATATTTTTTCAAAGATGGCAGTCTTTTTGCAAACGTCGAACTCTGGTCATCTCACCAACAATGGAGTGTACTTATGTAGGAATACGATTTTTAAAAATATATTGAATTCAATATTATTTTAGTGTTACCAAAAATCTAATAAAAATAAATAAATGGGTAGAAATTATAAGGAATTTAAGAAAAGAATCTGATTGAGATCCACAAAAAACAAATGCTGTTTGTCAACATTCAAAAACAAACTTTCTTTATACACAAAAAAAACAAAAAAATTCAGTTTTTTTGCAAATGCATTCTCCTCGAATGCAACCCTGGTAGATCGATGAATAAAACATTTATGCTCCTAACTTCTTTTTTACATTTTCGATTCAAGATTTTAATATCTACGAACACGCACAGCGCAAAGATCTATATTTCTCCGAAAACCTCACGTAAATCGGTTTGGCCGTCTAGGAGGAGTACTTTGACATAACACGTACAGAGGAATTATATATATAAAGATAAACCTACGGACAAAAATAAAACAAACAAACAAAACTGACCTTTCTTTATACAAAAGTATTTCCGCATTTTCTCCCTGGATTATGGCACTAGAGGAGTGATTTTTTTCACACACTATAAATATTTACTATTGACGCGTCTTTATTGTTTTGTTTTTTTAATAAATTATTTCTTATGGGAGCTAGAACCATTCAAAAACACACAAAGCGCCCAGTTTAATTTGCCGTTTTTGGACGTACAGTATACAAATATGATAAATAATTTTAAAATACGGAAAGTATCAACGTAGAAAATTTTATTCGGACACTCAGTTCGGTTCAGTTCAGGGATGTTGAAAACGGGACAACGAAACGTTGATTTCGTGTATCAGATTTAGGTACATATAATTAGTCCGACGAGCAGTTGTCATTTTTGCACAGTATCGGGCTGACATTTGCAAGATAGTGACAGAAAAAAAAGTTCAGTTATGCGTGTATAGTACATCATCATCATTCTCTTTCCGCACCTAATGGTGCATAGGACACTACATTGGTACATAAATCGCAGCGTATCTTGATCAATTTTATTACATGAAGGTAAGCTCTGATCAGTCTTACGCTTCAGGTGTCAGTCATGTATCAAAAACTTTTTATCATGATACAGTGCAGTGCCCTATGCACCATTAGGTGCGGAAAGGGAATGATGAAGATGATGATGACTGGGGTTGAATCCAGTTATTGTCAATAAAAATTTTGACGAACTCAAAATGTTGTAAATAATTATTTTATTTATTCTCCCATAAATACAATTGCGACAAATTATAATTTTATTTTGGTTTGGTTTATTTTATTTGGGAAACTAACAGTTCTACATACATATTTATAGTAAACAAACAGATATAGTTATTCCCACGTATCTGATATATTTAGTGTAGGGTATTGTTCCTATAGAACAAACCTTTTGAACTTTTTCAAAGATGGTGAATGGTAATTATATTTATTTATTCATGCATTTCATATACAGTTTTTTGTTCACTTTGCCTAGCTGTGTGAAACAGTACTTATGATTTTCTTGTTGTTTTACTGTAGAATGTTTTATTATTTAAACTTTCTACTGAATATGCCGTATAATTTTTAGGTTATTTTTTTAAATATAAATTTTGTACAATTTTTGGTTTGATTTTTGGATTTTTTTTTTTATAAATCTTGTTTTTAAAATTCATGTTTTTGAAAAAAAATGAAAAAAATATTATGCCAAATATGTTAATATTATAAATGTTTGTAAAAGGCAGATTTGCCGTTTATGTTAATAAAATAAAATCAAAATAAAATATAGTGTATAAAATAAGAACTAATAACCGATTTCCACAAAATATACAAAGCTAGTAAAGAAAATATATTACGTATTAAATAAATACATATAAGTTTATACGTATAAAAATGTTGTATAATTGAAACATCTTTTAATTTTTATCTTTATCTCAAAGATAATATTTTAAATCTTTTTCTTCTAAAAATAATATATACATATTTTGCTACTTCTGTGTAAAATACATGACTGTCTTTATTTGCATATATGTATGTAAAACATGTAAAAGCATAAAAGGCGTTTAAATAAATACATAAATAAATGTTAAATATTTCTAGTCTACAAAAACGTAGAACGAATATTGATTCCATATATATGTTCGGCATACTAAATGGTATAATCGATGTTCCATCATTACTGGGACAAGTAAAATTCAATATTCCGACTCGTAGGTTGAGAAACAATGAAGTACTGTTCATCGACCAGCATAAAACAAACTGTGGCCTTAATTCTCCAATGACTCGTCTTTGTCGTATTGTTAACTCAAGACAAGATCTGGACATTTTTGGTGTAAGTTTACAGCAATTTAAACAAGCACTAAAGATGTCCCTTATGTTTGTCAATGCTTCTAACCTTTTTAAAAATGATTTTAACTATTCTTTTACTGTAATATTTAAACCCTATAAATTGTATAAATGGACGATGTCCGTTAATAAAGAAATACATTATTATGAAAAGTCAAATATGTACAATGGTAAGCTGCGCTTAATTGCTTACGTAAACGATTCGCCCCTGCCATGTATATTAGTTTGTTCTTTGTAACTCTTGACTCTAGCCTACCCATTAATATGACTAACGGTACGTATTTTCGAATTGGTGGCGGTGGCCCAACCATTTGTGCGTTTTTTCATAGATTTAATGGCTTAAAGGTGGCTCTTTTTTTACCTAGACCCTTGAACAGATTGTCACTGAGGCCACTTGTACAGCAAAACATACAAACACGTAATATAAAAACAGAATAGGTCTCCCAAGATCTTTAGTTCATGGTTGTAATTTACTCTTTAAACACTAGTAAACACTAGCACTGTTCACATGTGTTAAGAATCCACGTGCGGAGATATTTGAGGCGACCTTATTTTTTGCTGATGGAATTAAATAATAACAAAAAACAAAACAAAACAAACAAACCATCACGCCGTTTCCCCGTAAGGGTAGGCAGAGAGGATAGAACGCACAACACTCTATATTTGCATACAGATCTCGCTTCCTCTACACGAAACTCTACTCGAAACCTCTACTCGAAAAGAAATAGGCAAAAATTTAAGAGAGCGTAAAATTTGCACATTAAAACATAAAAAATACAAAATAACACTTCGTAATGTGGAAGTTCAGTAATATTTTATTATTTCTTTATTTTTTTATAAACTATTAAATTAAACGAGAAACTTTAAAAACATATTTTAATGGATTTAAATAAATCCTTGGCGTGTGATGACAAAGTACATTATTTTTCTTAAATAAAAAAATTTTAAACTTGAAATTAAATTTATTTCTTTGTATACTCACTTTGAAAAGCGCCCTTGAGGTATTATATTTCGAAAATGGCCCAATATAAGTTATCCATAATATATCGTATTATCAGCGGTATGATTTTTTTTACGTTTTGTAACTTTATTGAACGGAGCACTAAGCACAGTAATTGCTCATAAAAATATGTCAATCGAAGCTAAACTGACAGTGCACAACGGAGTTTAAGTCCCAACACTTATGAATGGAAGTGAAACATGGAACTGGCAGAGGAAGGATGAAAGCGGAGTGAACGCGGTTGAAATGCGATCTCGTAGACGAATGTGTGGGTTACGAATGATGAAATCAGGCGAGAGTGTAAATCTGAGTCAAGTATAAATAGGTATCTGAGATAGTTTGGTCACGTTGAACGAATGGACGACGAAAGAATTGTAAAACAAGTATACATGTCGAAAATTAACGGTAACGTGAGACGAGGACGACCAAGATAGAGGTGGCATGATCAGATAAATCAAAATCTTTAGTCTGGTCATGTCAAAAGCAGACAGAACCGAAGGGCATGTATGACAAGATGTAGTAGTTGTAACTTTATTTATTTATTTATCTACATACATAAGTTTACTGTACATTATTTGAGACAAAAGTCCCAACTCCATGGGACTAAAAGTCCTGTGTTTAGATGGGACGAGCAATTAGTTGACACAGACACATGAGTATATCGCCACAAATATAGGGTCAGAAACATAAATAATATTTTTTTTAAAAACGAGTATGTGGCACATCAATATGGTAATTAGTAAACTCAAGCATTCGGAAATTACTGAAATTACTTCACCCGTGACGCCACAAGTGCTCATCGGTGAGTTCTGCTGATTGGTGGGTTGGCTTCTCGGAAACCGAGAATCTATCACAACACTATTATTGGTCGATTTGAAGAACTTGTGAAGTAGTTAATTTTTATTAAAATAATTTTCGTAAATTTTTTCATACATTTTCGAGAAACTTCGCAGTATAATTAAATACGTCATTTTACCGCTGGCAAGAAAACGTTTTTGTAATTCAATTTCCCGTGGCACTGAACGTCTTCATAAATTTAGGGTTAGAGTAAGAGATAAGAGATTTTTCATCCCTTTCAAAAACCATAACTTTCGATTTATCAACATTCATCAGTAAATCGCTCTTTTTGTTCTATTTAAAAACACAGTTCAATATTCCCCGTGTGATTTGACATTGAGAATGCTTTCAAATTTGTAACTGTTCAAAACTGTTATACTTTTAAATCTGTGCATTGGACAAAAAAGAACGAAACCCACTAAGTATATAAGCAATCACGCCTCTTAGTGCATAGTAACAGCACTTTTGCCAAAGTGGTCTAAATAAATTAACAGCTGAACTGCGCACACTGGCACTGCACCAGGTAAAGTGTACAATGCAGTAAAGTTGAACTATAAAAAGATTGCGCACAGAGTCAAGTCCAGATAAAACGATTTCATAAATACAATTATCCTTTTACTGAGAGGTGCAGTGTTACTATGCGACGTTGGAGCGTGATTTTTGGTGCCAGACGAACAGATGAATGTTAAAAAAGAGCTTTTTTTGTGTCAGCCGCGTCGGCTCGGCACGGGCTAAACATGTTTTCTTTACAATATTTGACAAATTTATCACTCTCGGTATGAAGCGGTGCGCAGGCGAGACAACAGAACATATTTTTGTAATCTAAGCGGCTAAGCTGTGTTTTTACAGTCAAGGTAACTAATTTCTAACAAGCAGTAAATTCCTTCTCTAGAAATTCAAATTCATTTTTTCTGGAAGAGTCATTTACAGGTATACGCGTAAGAGTTCACATCACAATTCACCTTTACCACATATTTATTTTTTATTTAACACATTTTATACATATACAGTTTATATACATATCAAATATCTAAATTTAGTAAATAGTGAATAAGGTCTAGAATTTCAACCGTCCATGTGCTCAATAGCTGCAAGGGTTGTTGTTATCTTACTTCTATTATTATAAATTTGCTTTTTATTTCGTTTTTAAAATATCACTTAAACTTTGATCTAAACTGTTAAATAAAAAAATATATAAAAAAATGTAAATAGGGCTAGATTTCTTACTGTCCATTCGCTCTGAAGCTGCAAGACGTGCTGTTATCTAGCTCATATGTATCACAATTGTTAATTAATTAATTAATTATGGATAACTTATATAGCGCCATTTTCGTAATAAAATACCTCAAGGGCGCTTTACATGGTGATTCTATTGTTAAGTTAATTTAATTGAAGCTTTTAAATTTGTAATTTAATTAAAATAATTTATTTTGTTGTCACGTGCTACGGATTTATTCAAATGATTTAGAGAACAAGTGGGTTTTAAGTTTTTTCCGAAACATCACTTCACTTTCACAGCCTCGCACCTCTGCTGGGAGAGCATTCCATGCCATAGGGCCTGCGACCGCAAATGCGCGTTCACCAAATTTAGTGCGCTGTTTGCGTAGAGGTATAATAACTTTTCCTCTCGCCGTAGACGTAGCTGATCTAAGCGTGAGACGCCTGTCAGCTAGTTCATCTGGAATGCATAGTTCCCTTAGATATTCCGGAGCCGAGTTGTGCAGTGTTATATATCATAATTGGAGACGAGGAACTAGAATCCTAACTGTCCATGCGCTCTGTAGCTACAAGACGTGCTGGGGTATTTATTTATTGTACAGTGCCCTTGAGGTGATTTCACAAAAATGGCGCTGTATAAATTATCCAAACATATATATATATATATATATATATAAGGGCGGGCATATTGCCTTAAGGTAATTTCTTCCTACCTACCCAAACCGTTCAGTTTGAGAAAATTACAAGTACATGGACATAAAATAAAATCTAAAAAATACCTTTATGTAATAGCTCTGTAACTATACGCACGCAAACATTATTCTCTACCTTCCATAACTCTTTCCACAAATACAAGAGTTACTAGATACTCAACCCTGATGCTGCAAAACAAACAAAAAAACTACAACCTTCTGTCAAAGATGATTGGCCTACTACTTGGTTAAAGTGTACAATCTACTTCCATTATCCATAAGGACAATTAGTAAGTACTCACAATATAAACTTGCTATTAAGTCATGGATAGTGGAGGTGGGTTGCGCATGGATCGATGAGAAGATCAAGCCAAAAAGGTAAAATGAGTGTACTGTTTATGAAATTTGATCAATATAAATTGGTGAAAATGTTTTTTATGATTATTTTAGTTTATATTGTTTATTATGTTAATGATAATTAGGTTAGTTAGATTAATTACGTTTTATTTTTTTTAATGTTAACTTTGTTAAACAACTAATTTAAGGCATGTTTCACATTTTGTAAAATGTTTCCCTCGGCACGGGACACTCCAGTGAGGGAACATTATTCAGTTTAAAAAGAATACAAACAATTTAAAAGTATAAATAAATAAATAAAATAAAATATCGAATCTTACTATTTTATACAAAAATAAAAAACAAAGATTAAGAAAATAAAAATACATAAAAAAATAACACTATACTATGAAGAATGGAAAGGGGATGGGAAGGAACGAAGAAGGATAAAGGTTAAATATTTACATAGTGACATTTCAATCTTGACTTATATGTAAATAAAGAAGGGGCGGCGTCTCTAACATTAGTGGATAGATTATTCCACAATCGAGCAGCTACTACTGTGAAAGAGTACATACTGGTATTCCCTGTATTTATTTTACTTAGGATAGTTTATATAACGCCACTTTGGTGAAAATCACCTCAAGGGCGCTGTACAATAAGCATCCCAAAACGCCTTGCTGCTACAAGGCGTATGGGCGGTTGAATTCTTGTTCCCCATTTCAAGAGCTAGATTACAACACGTCTTGTAACTACATAGCGCATGGACGTTTAGAAATCCAGTCCTTATTTACACAGCACAAAAAAAGTAAGAAGTGTTTTAATTTATAAATAATCGTTTTTAAATAGAATCTAGATTATATTTCCTGCAGCTACAGAGCGCCTAGGCGGTTAAAAATCTAGACCTTGTTTACAAGTGAAGTTTAATTTTGATTATGACTGTGGATAATTTATCAAAAATCACTTCAAGGGCGCTGTACAATAAATATATTAACACGTCTTGCAGCTACATAGCGCACTGACGGTTGGGATTCAAGTTCCTCGTTTCCAATAATAATTTAATTTAATAACAGATAACAGGTAGGAGCTAGATTACACCATGTCTTGCAGCTACAGAGCGCATGGGTGGTATGAAGCCTAGCCCCCATTTACATTATTTGAAAATTACATTTTGGTTTTTATGATTATTTTTCAAAATCGTTTACAAATAAGAGCCGGACTACAACACATCCTGCAGCTGCAACTGTTGATTGGTTGGATTAGTTTAGCGCATGATACAATATAAAAGCTAGCATCACAAAAAGTCTTGCAGCTACAAAGCGGATCGACGAGTAGAATTCCAGCAAGATAAAAATGATTTTTAAGAGTTTACAACAAAAAAATATAATAATAATACATCGAGAAAAGAACTAGTAAGTTTGGCAAGTTAAGTGAGCATACAACAGCGCAAAAAGTAAACGATAAAAAAATTAAGCAATGATGGCATTGCTGATGACGAAAGCAGTGACCGATAATCGAAGCGTCGGTGTTTTAGGTAGACAGGGTCCATTGTCCTTTTCCTAGTACTTAACTGTAAAGACATTTGGTTTACAATTGCTGGCTTTCTGGGAGATAGTAGGTGCACATGTGTGTAAGTAGTGTAAATTTCCTATTACATATTATGTAAGTATAGAAAATAGATGCGGACTTTAAAATATAAATAGTAAAATTCTTTACAATAAACTGGAGTCGATTTTTTTTGCGGTGCCTTGTCAGGTTCCCCCGACAGGTCCTGCGCTACTCGCCACTGGCATACAATCCTAGCCTCTTCCACATTCATACATCTTGTCATACATGCCCTTCGGTTCTGTCTGCTTTTAACATGACCAAACTCGATTTCGATTCTGTATAAAATAAAATCGAATTTTATGCACCAAAATGTGTATATTTCATTGAAAATTGGATGTACCTTCATCACAACTTATAACTGAACATGTGTAGAACTCGATGTTCGCATTTAATTTTTTAGATAAAAAAAGGACTTTAAAAACAATTACAGATAAATAAGTTTCCATTTGAATAGGGGTCCTATTCTATAAATAATTACAATGCGTACCATGAAATGACAAAACAAATTGTTGTACTCAAATATTAAGAAAAATTTAATGAAATTTAGCATAGAATCACGTGTGTATGAATAAAGTGTCCTTGAGATATTACAAAAATGACGCTACTCAAGTTATCTGAATTGTTAAGCTACGAGTTGTAAACACATCTTGCCAATAATACTGCAAGAATACAATAAGCACCTGAAAAACTGTTAAAATTCGAAAAAAATAAAAAAATTGCCGTTGACTAAGTACATATTGAAAAAGAAAACAATTTGTTCCTGCAGGGAATTTAACTTTTTTACAATTTCAGATTAATAAGGGTCTATGAAATACTGTCGAGTAAAAAACGTTTTTTTTGTTCTTATTAGTGGCATAAAAAATATTTTCAATTTTATGATTTTAAATTCCCGTGAAAATGATTAAATGCATTAGCCACGCCTCTAATACGTCACGATTCGGTTAAATTTAAAACTTTGTTTTTTACCGTTTAAATTTAAATAGAAAATCGTCACGAATCTTGACGTCACAATTTTCAAGGTCAAACATGTCGCGTTTTTGAGGGAACATATTTTATGACAATTTTACTTTTTAAAGTTAATCGATTTTATGAATATAATGAATCTTTCTAAATCCATTTAACATATTTTTTATTCTTATCGGTATTTGTAGTATGCGATATTTCCCTATTATTGCTTGGTAAAAATATTATTATTATTTATTTGTGATATTTGACCATACGAACGGTGGTGCGGTGTTGAATTCTAGGTCGTTTCTGTCAACAGGATCACCCAGAGCCAGGTGTCCTAAGTCCTGACCATTTTTGATGTATTGTTTGAAAGGATGTCGGTTTAAAGTTGTAACAATAACCTTCTTATTACCAGGTCCGGGTTTGCCGCCTTGCTGGGTCTTAGGCATGTTGCTTAAAATCTTCCTATCGCCTGATCGTCAAATACTTTTTTCATCTTCCATATCGTATGTTACCAACAAGTGTGATATTATTATTTATTTATAAATTGATTGCAAAAAATAATAATAAAATGCATACTTAATAACAGAGAATCTACATAAAATCAATTAATGTAAAATGAAAACGGTGTGTTTTCTGTCCATCTAACATGGCACAGCCTGTTCTAAGATGGAGATTTATTATCATTAGAGCGTAAGTAGTCCTATACTAATAAAACAATAACATAAAAAAGAAAAACTAAAACTAAAACTACTTAATTATAAATGCCTAGCTAATCAAATGTAAGAAACTAAAAATCATTATTATACAAATATAAAGTATATATATGTGCCAAGAATACATGATACTTAAACATAAATAATATAGTATAATATGTAATAAAACAAATATAAAGCAACGAAATACATAAAAAATAAAAATAATAAGTGTACCAATTTTATAAAGTACTACGTTTATTGATTTACATATATTTTTAAAAAAAATCTCTTGCTACACTATTTATATGTGCAGTTATTTTTATTTTAAAATTTGTTCTACATTTAGAGTCTTTTATATTTGGCAATAAATCATTAAATATTTTTAGAGCAATTACATTGTATTAGTCTCTAAATTGGTCTAAGACACAAAACCAAATCAGTTAATTACTCCAGTCTCTAGCAAGTAAGTCATCATTACACTCCTACCCGCACCCAATGGTGCATAGGGCACTGAATTGATACATTTCATGCAGCATATATCGATCAAAGTAAAGTTATCAGCCTTAAGTTTGAGGTGCCAGTCCAGGGACAAGAAATTTTGCAGTCTATAAATTTTAATCAATATTTCATGTTTGGTTTTATTTCACACACTGAACTCCATTCTTAATCCATCCGGACAAGAAAAACCCACCCTTTGGATGACTGAAGAAATTGCGTTTTTGAAATTTTAATTTAAATTCAATTCAATAATTTGGTGACTCAATCATCTTTGTAAATCGCGCCTGAGGTATTGTGTTAAAAAAATGGCGCAATAGAAGTAATCCATAATAAAAGTTGTCTGAAAAGTATATGTTTTTGACATCATATTTCAACAAAGAAAGAGAACCTCGCTGAAAACGGAATGTGGAAGACAAGGTATTTACAGAGCTTGTGAACTGTTATTAATTGATTTAAGTGATCACTATTGTGTTATATTTACTATTTTGATGTTTAAACTTCACATCCAAAGTAATTCATTTTATGATAATTTCAAATGAGGTTCTGGAAGAAACAAAATTCACGATGCTCTCTATATAAGTTAAAAATACATTTAAAACAGCAACATATGCAGTAGTATATCATTCTCCAAATCAAGACGATACATTTTTACTGGTTTTTTTCTACGTTTTAAAAAATCATGCACATAAAAAGAAAACGGAGTTACAGCAAAAGAAAAATAAGCATGGAGCATTTGGATAACAATTCGAATCATAAAGCATCTAAATGTGAAGTAAATAATGCATCAGATCGATTTGTGATTTTTTTTTTTTTTTTTTTTAGAGTCTTTATTCAATAAAATATACATATTATTACATTATAAAGAAAACAAAGTATTAAGATATATTTTGTCCCGATAAACTATTCAATAAAAGTTTGTCATCGGGTGCTCAGACATTAGTTTTAATTAATAATCAAATAAGAAGAGTACAGACATAATACTGTATACGTATAAAATAATAAACATAAAAATAGTTTAAAGATTTTTTTTTTTTTTTTTAAGTAAGAAAATAGAGTAAAATAATACAATTAAAATTAAAGAATAGTAATTTACTTAAATATAAGAAAAAAATAATAATAGACACATATATAAATAGTGTGTGCTCATAAATGTAATCAAAACAAGATAAAAAAATAAATTAAACAAGGTAAAGTAAATCTAGAATTTCAATTCATATCTACAGAAAAAAAAAAAAAAAATTAGTAAGAAAATTAAAAGTACATATTAAAATTAAGATCTAACATTTTACATTTGTAAATGAAATAAGAAAGTAAGAAAGTAATAAAAGAAAAGAAAAGGTTAACCCAAGAAAATAACAAAAATGTAATTAATGAGGGATAAAATTTTTTTTTTTCAAAAAATGTATATATGTAAAAAAAATAATAATAAGTAAAAAATATTAAAAAATATTAAAAATTTATTAAAAAATTAAAAAGTAATAACAATATCATGCCTACTAAAAAATACTATTTAAGAATATTAACTAATAATGGTATACACAACCCTTGTCTGAACTTCAAAAACATAGAGATGACCCATATGAATTCGCTCAAATAATTCAGATGAAGAGTGGGAAAACATGAAAAATTATAAGAATGCAGTGCGTCTGTATTTTATAACTGATAAAATAGTCATATATATTATTTTTGTGTATATTAGTTACAATGAAATAAAATTATAACTAGTATTTTTATATTGACATTACAAAACTACATTAGGATTTTTAAGGAAGATAGGCTGGAGATTGGGCTTATCCAGAGACCAATATACGTATAATAAGTTAGAAACAAGCTTATACATATCTTTTCTTCAAGACCGTCGAAATAAATTCGACTTTCTAATCTTATTTAAAATTTTCAACTCACTCATTGATGCGCCTGAACTACTGAGCCCCAAAAAATTCAATATCCCAACTAGAAACCTCAGGCAAAACTGAATTTTTCACACCGATAATCATAGAACTAACTACGGTTTTCATTACCCTATGCCCAGAAGTTTTAGGACTGCCAACAGACATACCAGTCTTGAATTCTTTGATAACAAGTTGTCTTCTTTTATACGATCACGGAATAAAATTCAATTATGAACACCTCTCTCCCGCTTTCGTGGAGTGCTTACCAAGTCCATTGTGTCTTTCTACATGCCTTTTTAATAATTTTCTATGCATAAATATGTCCTTAAAAATGCTCATTGGGCCTACATATAAATAAATAAAATTATTCCATCTTATTACATTGATTTTTGTGACGTAATTAAATTTTCCTTATGGAATCATTTTTTATAAGTACGTATATACAACGCAGTTACATACGCAACCGTTCTTTTTTTTTGACAACCTACTAAGCCTCTATTTTAGAGGCTGGTCGGCATGTGGGAAAAAGAGAAAATAGACGAATGGTTTGGAAATTACACCAGAACTTAAACCAAAATATTTCTTGGATTTTTTCTTGCAACTGGCGGCAATTGAAACCCGCAACGCCAGTTTTATAGTCAGACTGCTATCCAACTTATTCGTGCCAGTGAAAAGATAACGAACGTCCGCCTGGTCGATTTGTCGATTATCCACGTGCTAAAGGCCCGTTCCTAAGCGGACCGCATTCTTTTCCTCGACATCGTCCATCTGCCTTTCTTTCTATTATACGTACACATTCTCATCATTATGTGAATATAGTTAAGTATTACTCGTCACTCAGTCAACAATCTGGTAAATTATCGGTAAAACAATAAAATATATGGGATTTAACTTATGCTTTTTATGCGTCTCGGTAAATAATAATAAGAGAAATTAAAGCATGACTAAATATAAATGGGGTTATTAACATATTACAACAGAGATGAAGAACATTAAGGAGAAGGTAATATAGAAGTCTAGGCATCTACAGGGCTTATGACCTGTCAATGGCTGGTTTAAGTGGCCACTGATGTGATCCATGAAGAAGAATATGTAGAATATGTCCATGAAGAAGTACAGAAAATGAAAAAATAATATTTTCAGGCGTTGCCTAGTATGTAGGTGAAATAATTCAATTAGATGAATCTCACCCGCATAAATAAAGGTTTCAGCTCTTTAACTTCACAAACATCAACATATGAGAATTGAAGGAATACAGATGTTCAAATATGGGCAGAATGGTGAATGTTACACAGTGTGTAAAGTGGCCACTTAAACCAGCCATTGACAGGTCATAAGCCCTGTAGATGCCTAGACTTCTATATTACCTTCTCCTTAATGTTCTTCATCTCTGTTGTAATATGTTAATATGAACAGCTCCCCAGGGAGTTGAATCCAGTCCTTGTCTACAAAAATTTGGAAAAACTCAAAATATTGTTGATAAATGGGGTTATACTAAAACAGTTAGAGGCATATGTGTACCTGGGAAGTATGTTTACTAGGGATGAAATTTTTTAATTTTAATTTTAATTTTCTTTTATTTAGGAAACATTACAGTACATTTACAAAGTTTTATATTTTACGCAATTAGACTTAACTCTAATGGACAAGTGAAGTTTTCATATTATAAAGTAATTATATGTAAGGTTATTAATGAAAGTACAAAAAAGAGAAGGAAAAAAAACATAAATAGAAGTTGTTTAAAAATTAAAGAAAAAAATAAAGAAAATTTGTAAAAGTAATTAAAAGTTAAGAATTAAAATAAAGAATGAAAAACAGGCTCAGATGTAAAAATAAAATAAAATAATAAAAACATTTTTTTAAAAAGGAAAAAATAAATACACACATACTTATTTTAAGGGATTCAAAGAAACGATGGGACGAATCTTTAAAGAATCTTTAAATAAGAAAATAAAATTTATGACTGAGAAAGATATTGAAAGGAGGGTGAGTGCCGGGAACACTGAAATCAACCTTGGTAAATAAATGTTTGTCGCAAGAGGCAAAATTAGCAGTTCACAATGGAGATCTGGTCCCGACTCTGATGTATGGGAGCGGAGTATGGACTTGGAAAAACAGGAATGAATGTAGGCTGAATGCTGTCGAAATGCGATCTCTCAGGCGAATTTGTGGTAAAACTATGTACGATGGATGCACAAATGTCGAAATCCGTACATTATGTTAGGCTGAGATAGGCATTGAGCTCTGAGCTGGTTTGGACATGTAGAGCGAATGCATAGTGAAAGAACGGCTAAAAATATTTACAATACGAGTGGTGATGGATGCAGAAATAGAGAAAGACCGAGTGAGACATGGCATGACCAAATCCAGCAAATATTTGAAGATGTCAAAAGTCGGAATAATCGGCGCGCGTGCATGAGAAGATGCATGCATCAATGTAGAGGAAGCGAGATCAGTATGCAAAAATGGAGTGATTTGGCGTTCTATCCTCTCTGCCTACCTAGCCTAGCGTAATGGTTTGTTGTTGTTGTTGTCAAGGGCACTTTACAAATGTGAATCGGTACAATATTAAAAACTCTTTTACGTTTTTACATTATATTTCATATTTTAAATTATTTTCCACAGATAAGGCTATTTTAGCGCCATCTACCACGTATCGAGATTACTATTCCGTTCTTTGAATTAATTTAATATACCTACACGGTATCATATATACTGTACACGACATGCAGGTAAAAATAATATACCATGAAGTTCGAGTATTTCAATATTCATTTAAATTTAATTATTTTAATTACAATATTTTGTTATGTATTTCTATCATACAAAAAGACGAAACCCTGTCACTGATAAAAGGGGGCTTCAACGGAATAAAATATTTTCAATATAATGTTTAAAATGCAATTCCAGCAAGAAATGTAAGTAAAAAAAACCCATTCTTTAGAAACCTTTACTATAGTCCTTAAAATATAGCTTGATTGGAATGACTGCTGTCAAACTAATGTCATTATTGATGGGAAATTACTGATCACTGATCAAATCGATTTTATCAGTTGTTTCATGCAACCATGAAACTCTGTTTCCGAAAATTGATATAAAAACGGAAAAACAAGCCGTTATAGTGTGTTTAACACAATTATTCACAAAAATAAGACATTAATACTATTTTCATGAGCAACATCAAACGAATTATATTTTTATTCAATCAATTTGTCTCATCTCTAACGTCTTTGCAAAATGACCTTGTAAGAACGTCGTTAATAATTAGATTTATTTAAGTTTTTTTTAGTTTTAACGCTGATTTCATATATTTATGTTGATTTATATGTCAAGCATTGTATAAAAAAAAAAAATAACACGCCAGATAAGAATGATTTTTCGTGTGTCAATAAAAATAACTCCTCAGACGTTACTACAAAGTTATGTCGTCACTTTTTCTGACAAATGTCTTTCTAATCAAGTTATATTTTAAGGACTATAGACATGAAAGTTAAATAAATAGTATCTACAGACAATACAAAGATAAATTAAAATAATAAAAAAGAGGATTAAATGACACCTAAATGTTGTAATATGGTTTATGTTTCAATAAAAAGAAGAAATTAAAAATACGTGTCTCGAAAAATTTATGAAATAATCATGTTTAAATTGAAATCATAAAAATATTATTTCTTTCAAGTACAATTAGTTTCTCAACAATAAAATAATTTTGATGTTCAAGTCAGTTATAAAGAAAACAAAAATAAGTCTCGTGTTGTGGATCAAAGGTCCGAGGTTCAAATTCTACTTTTTCGATTCCCAATTTTCCAGTGAATTATTTTAGACTTGTAAGAAATGATCTGAAAATTTTAATATTAAGGTAAATAATAAGAACTAAATAAAATAATATGTGAAAAAACGTAACATAAAAAATGCCGGAATTCATGATTTATGTACCGTTAAGAACATGCCAACTTTATTATTTATTTTAAAACGTTTGTCTCCATCAAGTTTTCTGGTTTAATTTCTATAGGAAAATTATTGTAATTTTTGCATGAAATAATCGGTTTCCTTTCTTCCTGACAATATTATTTTTTATTTTTGTTTATTTGTTTATTTTTCCAAACATATATTATTGACATAGAAATATATGTATGGAAAACTACAAAAATGTATTTATAGCTTTAATTTAAGATGTATTTTTTTAAATTGTAATTTTAAAAAATACATCTTTAATTAAAGCTATAATATTAATTGGAAAAAATGCCCACAAAGACTTCAGCATCTGAGCGTGGGCCATTCCTTTTGTAATTATAAAAAAGCTTATAGCATCTAAATATGGTATGACATGACCATGAAAAGAAAAGAAAAAGAAAAGAAAAACCAAATTAACATATGCTGATATTACGAAAACATAATTTATTTGCAGTATGCATTTTTTTTTAAATAAGAATGTGTCTATCTGTTCCTTCCATGCTAATCCAAGACCCCAGACCGACTTTAAACTGTACCAGTGGTGAAATGTTTTTTAGTTCCTTTATTAGAAGATTTAATGATCTTGCACCAACGTGTAAGGAGTGCCTCTGTGCGAATTTAGTTCTGCATCCTGGAACTGACAGTACACTATCAGATCTATTACTAACACGATTTAAATTTTACCAAACAATTCCCTATTCAAGGAAACATATTTCAGGCACTAAAATAAATGTAAATTTCTAAAACTGAGTCAACTCTCTACGTATAATTTATTACTAGGAAATAGTCTATGTTTTTTGTAAATTATCCTAATTATATTTTTCTGTGCAATTTCTATTGAGCGACTATGCGCGTCCAAGACTCCTCCCCACCCTATTATACCATATGTTATTGAAGATTGAATTAATGCGTAATTTACAATTTTTAATTTTTTTTAGTTAAGGTTTTTTCAGTCATTGGAAAACATAAGATAAATATCTGAGTTTATTTGTTAGTTTAGCTGTATGTTTTTCCCGTTTTAGCCTATAATCTGTATATACCCAAATATGTATAGCTTTCCCCAGAACTTATTTTGTAGCACTTATTACGAATATTTACATTACATTTTAAATCATGGATTTAAATTGACAAATTCTGTGAAGGGCCACTTTTGTTTATAGTAGGCAGGTACTACCAATTCGTTTTACCGACCAAATTTCATGCAAATATCCCAATTTTCGTATGGAAATTATTGTAATACGGTCCCAGTGCAATCATGAATGCATCTATTCGACATTTACATTTAGCTACTAGATACAAACACAATGAATTGGTGTAACGTTTATTAGTCCAGTAAATACATATTTTTTCAAATGGCAAAATTTTTACGGTAAAAAAATATTGCTAGTCTGAATTATATTAAATAAACGTACTCCAATCTAAGACACAAAATTATCCAAATATTCTATTCTTAATTGTTATTTTTTTCTTAAATAACATAATTCCTTATGATGACCATTATGTCTTTTGTATGCAGATGATGCCGTGTTTCTTCCACCACAAACCAGTCTGACGATGTCGGTCACGACGAAACCCGGTCACTGGCAAAACATTTATAAAAAAATTATAAATAAAAGTGGAATAAAACTATAAAGTATTTTTATTATTATAATTGCTATTAGCATATAAGACCTGCAACTCTTTATAACAAAGGTTTACGATGTTTGTAAGAAAGGTGATTTAAATAAATGACCACCTTTTTTTTAATATTTAAAAAACATTATGTTAACCATATTAATGTGTAATATATTATTTAAAAAAAATAATTACTATGTTTCTGATCCTATATAAAATTTGTGGTGATATACTCGTATGTCTGTGTAACTAAATACTCGTCCCAAGGAGTTAGGACTTATGTCTCAAAAATGTGTAATAAACTGTTAATAAGTAAATGTAATAACCCGTAAGGGTTTATAAATAAATTTTCAAATAAAAAAAATAAATAATTAAAAAATGTTGATAAATAGAAAGAAATGGTTTTTGAAAGGGATAAAAGTATAACTAGATGTGAGATCGGTGTGAACGGAATCATTCTAAATCAGGTAGAAGAATTTCGTTCATTAGGGATGGAAAGGCTGAGAGAGATATCGAAAGGAGAGCGAGTGCCAGGAACAGGGTGAACGGTGCACTAAAATATACCGTAGCAAGCAACTGTTTGTCGCAGGAGAAAAAAATTAGCAGTTAACAATCGATCGAGAAAAGGGGTGATGCGTTGGTTTGGATCTGTAGAGCGAATGGACAGCGAAAGAACGACTAAAAAGATCTACGGATGGATGCAGAAAACGAGGAAGACTGAAAAAGACATGGCGCGATCAAATCCAATGAATTCTTGAAGATGGACACGTTAAAAGTAGAAAAAATCGGCGTACGTGCATGAGAAGATGTGTGGATGTAGAGGAAGCAAGGTAAATATGCAAAGACAGAGTGATATGGCGTTCTATCCTCTCTGCCTACCCCTCCGGGGAAATGGCGTGATGGTTAGTTGGTTAGTTAGTTATAGGAAAGTCTGTGTCTTATGATGACCATCGGCAAATATTGCGAACGGCACAAAAAAATCTAAATATGCACGTAAAAAATATTTAAAAATGAAACTTTTCAATGTTTAGGTTTAATTTTAAAAAAAATTGTTCCGTCAGCTGTTTTGTCTACCGGGTGGTTTAATTCATGTCTTCACATAAAATTTTAAACTCAGAAACCATAGTATATATTCATTCAATTGCATTCAACCAAACATTTTATATATTTTACAACAACGTGGGGACATCGAGTTGACGCAATTTTATGATTTATGATCACACTCTCAATGATGAGTAAACGGCCTATTTCAGACGAGAGTCAAAATCCACACGGCACGATAAAGAAAGATACCGGATTTGACATTTACTGTATAATGATTTTTTTATTTTATTATTATTTATTTAATAGCAGGCAAACGCACCAGTACACTATAAGGTCAAATAATCTGTATTTTCTGTTGAAGGATTTATCTTCGAAAGCAGCACTTGAGCAAATTAAGAAAATACAAGTGAACATAATAAATTTCGATCCTCTCTAATTTTATCCTGTCATGTGGATTTGGACAACACGTGTGAAACAGGCCAGGGAAACGGTTTGTGATTACAAAACCACATTAGTTTTACGAGGCTGAGAAAAAAAGTACTTTTATATGCAGTGGTAGTTTTGGGCAGCAGTTTGATGGGACGTGATGTTTTGTGATAATCCCTTCAATGATCAGATGTGGAGACATTGGAATAAAAAAATATCCTTTTGAGATCACAGCATCTGCTCAGGGTTGCCGATTTTCGATCTTTAGATTTGTTTAGCCTGTCAGGGACGTAAAAAGTTTGACGGCTTTTTCATATGAAAACTTTGAGAAGGTAATGTCTAGGCAATTACAAAGTTCGTGACCAGTCGTTGGCTGGTTTAAGGGATCACTTTGCACACTGTGTTTGAAGACTAAAAACTAATTATTATTTTTTAAACATGTACAGTACTTTTATTTTTTTAAGTTTTTGTATTTTTATTTTATATATTTTATACGCCCAGAGGGCGATTCAAGCGTTCATTCCAAATGTTTTTTTAATTTTTTAAATTTTATTGATAAACCCTTACGGGTTACATACATTCAACAACATATTTTTACTTTTAAAATTTATCTTCTACTGTTAATGATAATACTTTTAACATCTTTTGTAAAGGTTGTCTGAGTCTTTTGTTTAGTTTTGTCTGGTAGTTTATTGTATTGGTTCACTCCCTGGTTTATTAGTCTCGATTTAGAAGGTTGTATATGATATTTTTCTGATATTCTCGTATTGTGTCCATTTACTAAAAAAAATCTAGTTTTAATTCTTCGTCTACAATTTCATCACTGGCTAATTCATGAATAAATTTTAAGGATTCTTGTTTAAAGAGTTCAGCTACATTTGATTGCTTAGTTTGTTTAAAGAGTTTTTTAGTTGTTGTTAGATTGGGGAGGTCATGTACTAACTTTAATATTTTATTTTGCTGTCTTTAGAGTCTGTTTATATCATTTTGATTTCCTATTCCCCATTGTAGTTGCATATAACATATTTTAGTTTTTACATAGGCTTCATACATTAGAATTTTTCCGTTTTTGGAACAAAGTTTTTGATTAAAAAAAAAAAGTATTTAACATATTCAATTTCAGCTAGTCGTTCATCATTTATATAAGTATCTACTTTCTGTCATTTTTTTCTATATTCAAAATGGATATGTTAATGTGTAGTTATAATAAACATGTTTTTATCATATTATATAAATAAAATAAAGTCATTAATAAAAATATTCCAATGGGTATAGTGATGGAGAATACACGTCTGTTATCTGTTCATTAAGTAATTCTACGTTGGGTTTATTTTTAATCTATTGATTTCGAGAATTTCTAGTTTGTCAAGTTTATGACCTATAGGTGCAATATGAATTATTTTTACATTATTTTTTAAATCAAAGAAATGTTTATTTTCTATTAAATAATTGGCAAAATTTGAATTATCTTTATTATTAGACCATGATTGTATATGCTCTTTTATGCGTGTTTTAAAGGCTCTACCCGTTTGGCCTACGTGGCATGTTATTTTATAGTCATTACAATTAAGAAGTTCATGAGTTGGAAAATTTATCTTTTTTTTCATTACTTTTAACTAACAAGTTAGCTAAGGAATTACTATTGTAAAACGCGTCGATGCATTTATTTTAATTTTAAATAATTTTATTTAATTTACTTTCATATAATTTTGAATTCTCTATCCTTACCTCTGTTTTGTACAAACACATTAAACTCCTTAATAAAGATACAAATCTCGAAGATGTCGCGAAAGCGATGTAACCGGTTATTGGATATTCCAAATTTGTGGATTGAAGTATCACTTGTCTTTTATTTCTATAATAAATTACAATGAACATCCATCAAGAATTTTTACTTGTATTGTGATAGGTTCCCGGTTTACGGCAAGTCAACTGACGAATTAGCAAGGGGAAAAGAACTTGAGACGTCACACGCAAAGTAATTTCAATTTCACAGATAGGTTAAAAACTTTTTTTTTCAATAAATAGATTTTTTGAGCATCGAATCATATTATGCTTTACTGATATCCATAAATGTAGATAAAATATTGTATAAAAGTAGGTTGGTACGTATTTAAATATTTTCAAAAATTATAACAGTGCTAGGCAATAAAAAGTGTAGGTAAATAAAATACAAACAGTCAGTGATTTTCACAGCATTTGAATAAGCTTTTTGATTTTATCGCCGTAAGAATTTTAAACTTATAAACCGACAATGGAAAACGAAACATTTAAATTCTCCGTACTTTTTTACGAGACGGTGTAGTCTGACGATTGAAAAATTCGCCATAGTATAAAAATTGATTGTATCAATTATAATTATTCGCTTGGAAAGGATAACAAGTTTAAACGATTAATTAAAATGTTATAGTCAATCTGTTCAGTTTATGTAAACATCATCTAGAAGTTGGTTAGGATTTTAGTTCCAATGTTGCATAATTTTTTATTTATTGGATTTAATTTGGGAAATCAACAGTTCTACATACATATTTAAAGTAAACAAACATATATAGTGTATAAACTCAGAACTAATAACAGATTTCCACAAAGTTAGTAAAGAAAATATATTAAATATATAAGTTTATACATATATAAATGTTATTTTCATGTACTATAAGATTTTTTAAATATATTTTTTAAGAACAGTAAGTTATTGTTGATTGGGCGGTATTAGGACAAGAATGCCTGAAGAGAGGATAAAGAGGGGAAGGGAGATGTACATATTTATTATTACAATGTCTACTAAGTTACATAATGCATTTTTAGTGTAAATTTTAAATCTGACAGAGTGATGTTTGTGTTAGATACCCATTTAAAGAAGCCTATTAAAAATACGAAAAAGAAATACATTAATATTAATTTAGCATTGAACGCGGAGTAAAGTTTCGCGGAGTAATGAAAACACGTATCAACACTATCGACAGGTCAGTGGAGCGTACCGAGGTAGACAGTGTTATCGAAAAGGCAGACTGTAAATGAAAATCGAATTTCATTCAGTTTTGTGATTTGGAAATATTTGAAAAAGGATAGGAATATGGAATGGATACCTACCTTTAATATGGTCTGAACGTTCTTCAATTTCTGGCACTGGATGACAAAATGAACTATAAAATGAGACAATGTTTTCCACAACGCGCGACGATTCTAACCACTATATTTCCGATTTTATGTCAAGTCAAAAATGTTGTTTGGTTTTTGTTCTAAATCCGAATCTTCTAATTTTGAATATCTTCTATCTTGAAGTTAGGTAGGTACCATAAGGATGGATCAAAGGAAGGATAGGAACGAAAGGTAATCAGCCAGGAATAGTATCGATAAATGCTGTTATTTGCTTAACAGACAGAGGCAGTAGGAATGTTAAGTATACCGTCTCGGAACGCACCGAAGAAGACAGCGTTTGCAATTGCGGCCCTGGGCAGGCAGTGGAAGCTTTGAACTGATGACTTTACATAAACATAAAATACAAAATCGAGATACTCTGCAGGGCCCTATGCACGACTGGGTGTAAATAAAAAAATGATTTTGAGATTTATGATTAATTTCAATGATACTTTATATTTTGCACAACCCTAGACAGGTCGGGTTCAGTGCTCAGGATACCTAGCGAACTCTAGTAGCGCGCGTTGCATACAAACTTAATCTATCGTAGTGTGTGTGCTCCTATATGAATATAGACTTTGTGGATGTTGGTGGCTACCTCTCGACACAAAGGATAATCGTATACTGACAAATAGCTTCCTTTTGCTAAGTAAAAATGTTACTACTTAACTTACTCACTAAACAAAAATTTAATGTTGTAGGTGATTTAAAATCATCGTAAATGTGGCTTATCAATATTTTATTAGTAGAATTTATAATATATTAGAGCAGAGACAAAAAACTCATAAAGTGTTCATGCGGCTCGACTGTGGAATCATCTCCCATCTACCATCAAAGATGTTATTACATTATCTCTGTTTAAATCACGTCTGAAGAAACATCTCCTTTCTCTTCCTTAATCTCCCCTACTTTTCTTTTTCCTCTTTCCTCTTTTCTCCTTTTTCCCATTCAGTAATAGTTTAGATATAAGGTAATTTATAAACAAATACGTTTATTTCTATTTTTGTATATTTTCAGCTTTTTAATCTTTTTTTTCTATTGAATATGTTCTGTTACTTGAATTATAAAAAAAAAACTTTTATTTTATTGGTTGGTTGGGAGAAATTTCCATTGGGCAATAAGCCCGCCAATGTACAAATAACATTATGTAAAAAAAGTTAAATAAATAAATAAAAAACATTTTATAATAATAATAATATTAGACTGATTTATATAGCGCCATTTTTGTAAAAATCACCCCAAGCGCGCTTTACAATAATATACGTAAACTTTTGCACAGAGGGTGGAATACAAACTCTGTGGGCTTTTTTTTTTCTTTTTCTTTTATTTAGGAAACAATATAAATAGTTACATAGTTTTATATTTTACACAGTTAGACTTAACTCTAATGGACCAGTGAAGTTTCCATATTATAAAGTAATTATAAGTAAGGTTATTAATTATAGTAAAGAAAAAGAGAAGGAAAATAAACATAAATATAAGTTGTTTATAAATTAAAATTAAAGTAAAAAATGAAGAAAATTTGTAAAAGTAATTAAAAGTTAAGAATTAAAATAAAGAATGAAAAACATGCTCAGATGTAAAAATAAAATAAAATAAAAATTACATTTTTTAAAAAGGAAAAACATAAATATACACATACATATTTTAAGTGATTCAAAGAAACGATGAGAAGAATCTTTAAATCTTATGTATTAATCACTGCACAACTCTGCTCCGGAATATCTAAGGGAACTACGCATTCCAGATGAACTAGCTGACAGGCGTCTCGCGCTTAGATCAGCTACGTCTACGGCGAGAGAAAAAGTAATTATTCCTCTACGCAAACAGCGCACTAAATTTGGTAAACGCGCATTTGCGGTCGCAGGCCCTATGGCATGGAGTGCTCTGTGAGAGTGAAGTGATGTTTCGGAAAAAACTTAAAACCCACTTGTTCTCTAAATTATTTGAATATATCCGTAACATGTGCAAACAAAATAAGTTGTTTTTATAAATTACAAATTTAAATTCTTTTATTAAATTTATTTATCTATAGAATCACTTTGTAAAGCGCCCTTTAGGTATTATATTACGAAAATTACGCTATGTAAGTTATCCATAATAATAATAATATATTCTAACAAAGCTAAAGTTATATATTATACGAGTATTTTTTTATTTGAAATTAAACGAGATATTGACGTTATCGGGTGCAGTAAGGTCAATTCTATGTTATGCTAAAAACAGCCAGACCACTTTTTTACAAAAAACTGTATTAATCACCTTCTGAAAATGGTGACGCTCACAAAAACGGCATTTCTCAATTTGCAAAAAACACCCACAGTACTTGAAAAATCTAACGATACTTTAAAAATCATTCATCAATTGGTCAAATACATAATTAGATTATTGTTTGCAGTATAAAAAAATATGTATATGTTATCATTAATTGTTTAAGTCAAAAACATTCCAACTGTTGTGTAGATTTGATTATTTAATATTTTCACAAAGGTGCTATTATCTCTGTTTCACTTCTCTATACGTTCAAGTGAAGGTGTGAAAAACTAAAGAGGTGAGATTTTAGTTGGGATCTCAACTGACTGGGACTGTCGATGATTTGTTAGTTTGAAGGCAGTCGGTTCCAGGCAGAGGGGTCGGCAACGGCAAAACCACCATCTCCGAATCTAGTGTTTGGGGAGCGCCGGATTTCGACAAGTTTTCCTCTGCGCGAGAATGTAATCTAGAAATCAATGCATTTACAGAGCTTATGACCTGTCATTAGCTGGTTTAAGTGGCCACATTACACACTGCGTAAAATTATCCATTATGCCTATGTTTAAACGTCTATATTCTTTAAATTTTTCTATCTGTTGACCTTCGTAAATGTGATGAGCTGAATCTCTTATTGATGCGGGTGAAATTCTGACCGAATTATTTCACCTTCATACTAGGCAACGCCTGTAACAATTTTTTCTTAATACACATATAAAATGTTCTTCATCTCTGTTGTAATATTATAAATAATTACTCCCAGAAGGAGTTGAACCCGGTCCTTGTACACAAAAAATTGGATGCCAATGCCTGCCAATGGTAACGCCAGTAGGAAGAGCAATATCTTTACTCAACCGTGTGTCTTCAAATTTTTTTTCTGCTATTTTATTTTCTTGAGTTATGTGTGCCTTGAATATATTTTTGTAATGTACATGAACATATTAAATAAATCAATTAAAATTGAAATAGACTCAAAATTTTGTTAGTAAACTATGAAACTAATCCAAAATAAACATATTTTTATTTGTATGTATCTTATTATCATCGAACGTTTATGGATGCAGAAAACGAAGAAGACCGAGAAAGACATGGCACGATCAAGTCTATCAAATACTTGAAGATGGACATGTCAAAATTAGGAATAAGCGGCGTGCGTGCATGAGAAGATGTATAAATATAGAGGACGGTTTGATGCTGCTATTATCATCGGTACGATTTTTTAAAGTTTTGTAATTTTTTAATTACTCCCCGCATGACGCCACCTGTTCTCTTCGGTGAGTTGTTCAGATTGTTGAGTTGGCTTCTCTGAAACTGAAAATCTATCACATCACTATTTTTTTGTTTGTTTTTGAAGAGTTTGTGACGTTATTTAAAGCGGCTCATTTTTATTAAAATAATTTTTGTTATTTTCCATTTTAGAGAAACGTCGCCTCGCCGTAAAATTTTATGTTCTAATTTTTACCGCGTGTAAGGCATTTTTTATTTTCATTTTCCCGTAGCACTAAACTTTCTTGTTGTAATAAAACAGAAGTCATTAACGCCATGGAAATAAAATGTCATTACACTCGTGTCTTATTTGTAGTCATGTTTGTATATACAGATATATAGAATATATCCGTAAACCATTATGTAAAATCCTTAGAGGCGTTTATAAATAAAATAACTAAATAATATAATAAATATAAATACAAAATAAATGTAAAATTTTTTTAATACAATACTTTATATTAGTGTTTTTGTCATAAGTTTGTTGCTATTTGGTCAGTTTTTTCCAGCAATAATCACAAAAATCCGGATTTCATGTTTTACATTTTACATGCTTTCCGTCTCCCACACCCCCACAGTACCTCTACGCTAACGGTTGGCGCGACATTAGACCAGTGCAGCGTTGCCATTACTACAGATTTTTCGGTAGATCTACTGATTTTAGGAGCAATTTACAGAGTTCTCTAGAAATTCTACCGATTCCTATACCTTTCATCGTTTTTTTTTCATAGAACTAAATTTCAATACAAATAAAACGAATACATGTTAAAATAATTTATTGTTTGTTTGCTCACTTAGGTTGCCATCTGTTGATTGTTAAAAAAACTCATTATCTATTGTACATAAGTATATAATAAATTATATATAAATGAAAATAATTGGTTAGGATTGGTGAATGGTGATTCCCGGTTATTTTCAAATATATAATATTGTGGTATGACAAATCATGACCTTAGAATTTCATGACATTATTGAAAAATTGATATATATCTTTGTTTATATTATGAGGAGAAATGAACGGGGATCGACAAATGGTTTTTCTTTAGTTAATTATCTATTTTTTATTTGAGTTTAGTTAAATTATATTTTTAAGCAATTTGTTCAGTACTTTAGCAGTTAGCAGTTTTTACGTTTAAGAACTTTAAAATATTAATTATTCTTTGTTTGACAATTTCGTTTGACAACAAAGTTTGACTGATGATTGTAAAAATGACCAGGACATAGAGAGACAGAGGAGAGCCATCGATGTCAGAGTCTCTATGCTGCAAGACGCTTCTACCTGCAAAAAAAACTATTTATACCGATATATTGACATGGTTACAATACACAGTACTTGAATTCCCACAGAACGGGTATTAACGAACATCATTGAATATATTTTATGAAAATACATTCAACCGATGTATCTTTGTGCATAAAAAAATGCAAACATAGGTAACTTAGTGTGATTTCATTAATATGTATGTCCTATATAACCCTTGAAGAGTTTGTATGGTCACACAAAATTCAGTATTGTTGAAATAGATATTAAAATATCAACATAACCTCAAAGTAATAAAACAATATTTACCTGTTTTGCAAGCCGGAATCAATATATTTTGGTGATTCACATATTGCAGTCCTTTTGGTTTTCAATTGTTCATTTATCAAGCGTTTTCGACTATTTAAAGCAACAGCCTTAGGCAAAACGGCGCTTTAATTTTTAACAATTGACAATTTTTATCCCCTCCCCTCCTCCCTCCCAGCCGAATCTACCGAAATCTACTGATTTATTTTTCTGAATCTACCTACTTTCGCATGATCGAGTCTAGCAACTCTGGACCAGTGCGTTCCAACGTGTCACAGTGAGAGCGGCGTGTTGCCATTTACCATCCTGTCGCGACAGAGTTTTACGATAAAATGTATGAATTTCACAGAAAACTCGAAATATTATGAAACAGTTTTATAAACATTACAATTGACAATTTCGTCGGCCTCGTGGTGTAATGGTCAGCGCGTTTGCCTACCATGCAAGAGGTCTCGGGTTCGATTCCAGACATGGTTAAAATGAAATTTTAATTTAAACGGGTGTTTTTACACTAGAATATGTCATAGTCCCTAGACTGGTAAGACTGATCATCTTAGCTTCATGTAACAAAAATGATAAATATACGCCCCTATTTTGGTGAACCGATGCAGGGCTCTTATTAGGGGCGAAAAGGGAATGATGATGATGATTACCATTGACAATAGTAATTACATATTTTATAGAATTTTTGATGGGATATTCCTGGTACCCCTCTCAGGAAAACGCTTTTTTTTTCTTTTTTTTCTTTTTTTTTCTTTTCTTTCAGGTTAACGCTCCGAAAGGCTACACAAGTAATTGGAAACCAGGAACTAAAATCCCAACCGTCCCGGCAGAAGCCTGGGTGAAGATCTATGCGACATCCCATCGGTGAAAGGTAATAAAGAACTCACACGAGAGGTAGTATCATACATGGTCAATATAGTGCAGGCAATTGGTAAAATAAACCAAAGTAGGGAAAAAATGCTAAACACTCCTCTAGTGGAACGGAAAGCCTGATGACTACTGCCAACAGGCCGGCTTCTCCTGAAGAGTTTTAAGTAGTTTCCTCTCCACGTGAGCAAATGCTAAGAAGTTCCTGATTGGCCCACATTAGTATATCCTTCCTGATCCGAACAGTTTAGATAAATTTAAAGAAATTTAATTGCAGAAAAATCTTTTAAAAAATAAATAAACCTTGTATATTAAGATTATATTCTTCAAGACCGTCGAAATAAATCCGACCATCTAGTCCTACTTAAAATTCTCAACTCACTATTTAATGCGCCTGAACAACTGAGCTTGGTAAAATTAAATATACGCACATCAAACAGTAGGCGACTCAACTACTCATAAATGAGTAGGTTTACGTTTTGACCAGTTAGTTTCATTATATACGTCGATCAGTACGCAACTCCTGATTTGAATTCAACTATGCCGTGTTGTGTCCTTTTAAAGTTTAGAAATACTTCTAGGATCTTAAAGAAACAGGATGCAATCACATTTCATCTGTAATTTGCAAAAGAATGTGTAAATAACAAATGCATTACTGAATTGAATTATTTTTCCATCTGTCAGATTGAAAAAACAAAATGGAAATTTCGTAAGTGTTGCCAGGGTAGATTTTTTTTTTACCCTACTTTGCTCATCTAATAAAAGAACTAATGAAAATTAGACCTCGGATTAAACAACGCCGTGGGGGACATTTGAACGACATTATCTTTAAAACATCAAGTATTATTTAACATGATATACAAATATCCGTTTTATGTCAAATAAAATTTGTTTAAATTTTAAGTTCAAAGTTCATTAATTCAATGACTCTTATTTAATGACCGTTTACTTATCTACTATGTTGTGTCAATCAATGTTTCCGCGTGCACAATAAAATTTTAGAGAAATTAACAGATTACTTTTTTTTTACCTTACATTTGTGTTCTGATTTTTTTTTCCACCAAGCAACATTACCCGGCGACTTCACGAATACGCGCGGCGAAAGTAAGCCGGAGTGGGGGAATTATTGGACACAGTCCGATGTATTCAAATATGACTACGCTCTTTCTGGACTGTTCTTAATTCTATGCCGATAACCATAGAACTAACTGTTGTCCTGACTGCGGAATGTTTTGGTATGGTTTTCATTCCCCTATGCCCAGAACTCTTAGGTATGCCAACAAACATACCAGTCTTGATTTCTTTGATAACAAGTTTTATTCTTTCAAACGATCACTTAATCAAATTTAATTATAAACACCTCTCTTCCGCTTCCATTCTCCCAAAGTTTACCATTTACCATTTTGTCTTTCTACTTTTCTTTATAATCATTTTCTTTGTATAGATATGTCCTTAAAAATGCCCATTGGGCGTATATATAAATAAATATTATAAGCAACGTAATAAAGGAACTACAAACAAACAAACCATCGCGCCGTTTCCCCGTAGGGGTAGGCAGAGAGGATAGAACGCCATAAAACTGTTTCTTGGCATACAGACCTCGCTTCCTCTACATTCATACATTTTCTCATGCACGCACGCTGATTATTCCTACTTTTGACATGTCCATCTTCAAGTATTTGATGGATTTGACCGTGCCATGTCTTTCTCGGTCTTCCTCGTTTTCTGCATCCATCAACATTTGCATCGTAGATCCTTTTAGCCGTTTTCCGCTGTCCATTCACTCTACATGTCCAAACCAACGCAGAACCCCTTTCTTGATTCTGTCAATAATGCATGTTTCAGCCTTACACACTTCACGGATCTCAAGATTTTTGCACCTATCATACATCGTTTTACCACACATTCGCCTGAGGAATCGCATTTCGACAGAATTCAACCTACTTTCATCATTATTTTTCCAATTCCATACTTCGCTCCCATACATTAGACTTGGCACTAGAACTCCGTTGTGAACATTCAGCCTCCTGCGATAAACATTTGTTTGCCAAAGTAGATTTTAGTGCACCGTTCACCCTGTTCCCGGCACTCACCCTCCTTTCAATATCTTTCTCGGCCTTTCCGTCCTTAGTAAAGATACTTCCCAGGTACACAAATTCTTCTACCATAAAGGAACTACCATATAAAAATATAAAAATCTTCCATGAGCTACGTAGATGCAAGACATGTTCGGATACTTATTGTAGGTGCTTTTGCGGTAATTTTAAGGCAATGAAACGCATTAAACGGGCACTATACTAATTATTAATAAATTTAATAACCGTTTTAATACAAATGACAAACGAACGGAAGCTGAAATAACAAAATCTCTCCAAACGCCTCTCGAGAAGCCATTAAGTATTGTTTGGATACAATATATGTGTTTGTTCACTAAACCTAACTTGAAAATCATTTTGTATCCGACCCCTTAACTCGAATTCAGTGATAGCCCAATGTTCGCACTTTATCGCTTATAAATTCTATATTTACTACGATTTTTGTATGCTTATGTTAATCATCAGGAAACATACGTATCTCATTCACTCCTTCATTTCTACAACCCATAAACCTCACCGTCCCTTTCTGCTAAATACACTTTTTATAGCGGTAACGATACCAGCTTTTCGTTTTCTCTTTCCGACTCACGCGATCGTCGTTTTCTGTTTCAGTTCTCCACGGTTCACGGAACGGTAAGAATAAAAATCGCTTGACGAAATATTCGTTGTCTCTTTTTTTTGCGTGTGTTTTACGACGCGATGGCAGCCGTCCCCTTCCGACTGATACAGGTTAAGCACGACACAGTGATATGGAAGTGAAACACATAATAGCTTGTGATAAAGATGGGTCTACATCTGACATTTATTATTTTAAGTAAAATGGAATTAAAAAATATTTCAAATATTGATATTTTATAACTTCAGTTGTTATTTCTTTATCAAAGATTTTATTAACCTTCAATTTTAATTTACAAATCACAACATACCTGTCATGGGCTGGTTTAAGTGGCCACTTTACACACTGTAACATTCACCATTTTGCCTGTGTTTGAACATCCATATGTCTTCAATTCTTCCATCTGTTGATTTTAGTGAAGTTAAAGAGCTGAAACCCTTATTGTTTCGAAGAGATTCACCTGATTGGATTATTTCACAAACTGTCAGCGCATTTACCTACCATTCAACAGGTCTCGGGTTCGATTTCCGACATGGTTGATATGAAATATTTATTTGAAATGGTGTTTTTACAGTAGAATATTTCACAGTCCCTGGACTGGTAAGACTGATCATCTTGAATTCATACATGAACAAAAATGATTAAGATGCGCTGCGATTGGTGTACCAATGCAGTGCCCTATGCACTACTAGGTGTGGAGAGGAAATGATGATGACAATGATGAAATATAAATTTTTATCCATTTTTCTTTCCTTGGTTCCTTTTTCTTTCTCCTTTCCAAACTCATTATCTGATTCCACATTTCTCATCATTTAATATGGATAACATAATGTATTAAAAAAAAAAAAGTTATTATGTGCAAGCTGTATCTCCTAATTAAAAAACAGCTGTTATTTTTAATTAATTATGTTTTTTTTATGTATCTTTTGATATTTAAATTTATGGTTTTTTTAGTACAAATTTTTGACCAACTCTTTTTTTGACCAGTCTGTTTTTTGGTTGGCTGGAAGATATTGCTTTTAGCAATAAATCAGCAGTACTTATTCTTTGTACTTAAATTTTTAAATAAATAAACAAATTTACTGCTATAAGTATGTTCTTTCTAACTGCTCTTACTATTGTCTGAGGATCTGGCGGGATAGTCGGCCATAGCCTTGGTAAAGAAAATCTCCGCATTTGCATATTGAAGAGGAACCACGGAAAACTCATTAAGGAAAAGCCGGACTATTGACAGAAATTGACAGACTTTCCGTTTTACTGACAGTGTTCGGTATTTTGTGTCCTATTTTAATTTATTTCGACAATTACCTTTACTATTTTTGGATATATGCTATTACCTCACGTGATAATTCCTAATGGCTTATTACCTTACGAAATCTCCCAGGTCCTCATTTAGATCTTCGACATCGTGCCTCTTGCTGCATACGCTCTAAGTTGAGAAATAAATAAAGCATCAACGAATAAATAACATGTTAAAAAGTCTCGTCATCATACGGGCAGCTCTTGTTATCTGAGAGCTAAAATCGGTGAAGATATCGCATATAACCACTGTGGCCGGTGAAGATTTGGAATCGAATGGTAGACGAATGTATCGACCACATAACTACGATGTAGACTTATCACCACTTGATTAATTTATTTAGGTCAAATAATAAACATACTTTAGTATGTATCAATGTATTCAATGTTTATCAATGGCGTGAAATAGGCAAACAAGGTTGGTGATATTGTGGGCGTAACTACTGGCATTTGAAAAAGTATTAAAATATTTTAAAAGTATGTGCGCTAAGAAAAAAAAAGAAAGTTTACAATAAACAGACTATAAATACTTAAGCAAAAGCAAAAATTTGATGTTATTTTATCGACTTTTTATTAGAACCATTGTGTCATAAAAAAATATATTCTCTCATACTAGCAATTTTGCTGATTGGGAATATTTCATACAAATAAAATATGTAATGTAATGAAATAAGTCAAGTTAAAACGATGTATTTTGTCGTTTTCGTAATATATTTTGGTTTCGAATTAAATGTCAAGCTCACATCAAAACACGGCTGGCGATTAAAGAATGACTAAATTTGCGTAGGGCATGAGTTGAGTGTCACAATTTTAGAAGGCTCGGGGTAAAACGCGGTCTGACTTTTCTTCATGAAAACGCAACGTATTTTTTCCATAGACTGTAGCAGTAGAGTAGTATTTTTTGCACGATTTTGATTTGAGCACGATAAGGCCTCTTGGTCAATCACATGTGGAGATAAAACGAAAAACAAACCCTTATTACGAATATATAAATAGCTCAAAAAAGTCCTAAATAAATAGCGTGTAAAATTAATTATGAAAAAAATGTTTGTTCAACCAGCTAATAGCAGGCAAGCCAACGTTCGGGCAGGACAGCGTCTTATAGTTAGGAAAAAAATATTTTTAGAACATAAAGAAACTTTGTAAATATTTAAGTTAGTTTGAAAATGTCCTAACAAGACGAAACGCGTCACAATATAATACGCTCTTTTTAATTTTCAAAAATAAGATAGAATTTAAATCCACTGAGCGTGTTTTATTTTGGATACAAAAATAAATAATACGCGAGCGAAAACTTTTAAAAATGTATTAGCTCTAGGCACAAAAAAAGTCTTAGAAGCATGTTAACTTTTTTTTAAAATTCTAAAGCTAATAATAATATGAAAGATACTATTAATCCAATAAAAATAAAATGTTTATTTGTTCTGTCATTTATCTTAACATTTTTCATTTCCTTTGATTTTGACGCGCGTGATTGATTTTCCTATAAAATTGTATGGAGTGGATCGAGTGAATAATTCATTTCTGACTAACGCAAACTTAGTCATTAAAAAAAAAAATCTGTGGTAAACATCGAAGCCAGACGGTTTGCCCTTCGCTACGAAACACGTGTTTAAATTCACCTAACTCACGCGTGCTCGCCAGTTTACGGGCTCTCCTTATTATTTGTTTTATTTAAATAAATTGAAACCAATGTTAGTCCGTTATTTAGAACTCATTTAGCAACCGCAGCCAGTGTAAACCGGCCTTTACCGTAGAATTATGTTTCAGTAAAATGTGCCGACTGAATTAGTAAACACCAGTTGATTATCATTTAGAAACTGTTAAAATGAACTCAATTTACGTATAATTAAGGTATATTTTCCCGTGTATCGTTATTGAAGTTTGCTTCAATATTGGTTAAAGTTACAAACACATTATAAATTTAACGAATTTTGCTTTAAGGCACACAAATTTAAGCATTATCACAATGAAAATAAATAAAACATATTATTACCACTGATGTGATTATTAAATGTGATTTTTCTCAAGCCTGGGTGTTCTGTGATGTAATTCACCACTGTTATTGGGCCTCCTGGCCTGGCCTGTTGTGGTGCAAAAAAAAAGAACAAAAAAAAAGAACAAAAAAAAAGAAATTATATTTTTGTAACTATGTAACATAACGTCCGTGGGAAGTGTGGCGGACTTCGGATCCGGAGATCCGAGGTTCAAACTTCAAATGGCTGCAATATTCACACATTCACAAACGTAAATATGGACACATGAACACATGAACACATGAATACACACAATTATGGTATCTCCTTGCATAAATGTGTATTATTATAATATCAATTGATTTTTTTAATTGGCTCTAGCATCGTTTACATATTTCAACTATTGTTGTGTAAAAACTTTTGAAATCTTTAATAAAGAGAATAAAAAAAGATACATCAAAAATTTTAATATTTAGGCAAATCAGGAAAACGCAAAAAAATATATTCTGTTAAGAGAGAGAAAAACAAAACGCAGTAAAATTTTTATGGCTATTATTTAGATATACGTAAATGACAATTTTGGTATAAAATATTATGGTCTGCGTACTCACGCATACAAAAATGGTATGTTTATTTAGTTCACCGACGCGACGGTCAACACATAATATAAATGAAAAATTAAAACGCACTGCACCTGCTTACTGTGCTTGTTCGCCTCGTGGTCCAATGGTTAGCGTGTTTGCCTGCCATGCAAGGGACCATGGGTTCGATTCTCGACATGGTCGAAATAAAATATTTATTTAAAATTGTGTTTTAACAACATAATATTTTACCGTCCCAGGATGGCGATGAAGAGTAATACTGATTATTTTACATTTATGTGACAAAAATGTACAATTTATAACAATTTTTCGACTCATTTAATAAAACGGTTCCTGCTACTTCATGAAAGGGTAACTCGCTCGATTTAGATATTCTAAAAATACAACATAAATACGACGTTAAATACTTTCAGTTCCTCGGCAGCTACCTGGTGATGGATATCGTCTTCTGAAGTCCGGAGTGCAGCATTCTTCTCATGCTGAGTCAGCGCTTCCAAGATCCTCAGTCCGGCGGATCCCACGCTCAAATTTTAAAAGGATCAGTTTTTCAATTTATGTCTAAAGATTCTTTTAAAATCGTTCCCGTAGAAAAAAACATTAGCTTATTTTTTGTTCATCAAAGAATAAGTTAAAATATAATGACAATAGTAAAATTATGACTTATCTCTAATAAAATCATAAGTGTATTATAATTGAAATAACTTTTTTTTTAAAGTTATAATTTTACTTTTGTTTTGTGTATATATTTATTTATTCTTTTACAAAAAATAGTTGACAAAACAAAAGATTTTTTTACAAAAAGGGATTAAGTTAAAATGTTTTCTTTAAAGCTAATTTACTTTATTTTTGAAAAATAATTAAAATTATTAATGTATTATTAAAATACAAGAGAGTGGTTTTACTTCAGATCCGAAAAAAATTCAAGTTTTTTTAAGTAAAAAAACCCTTACACGCAAATATATACATTTTTGAAGATGATTTTTGATTAATAAATGTTTTTGAAAATATGCTGTTATTACTAGGAAGGTACGTTTTATAAAACCACCTTGGCTACCGTTGGGATAGTTTGATGAAAATCCCACATTGGAATAAAAAATATGGAATGTGATATATACGTATAAGTAGTTAATAAAAAATGATTTTTTATATAAAATAAACAATCCGCATGTTATTTTGACCGTACATAAGTTACAATATTACACATATGACTTTTTATTCCAAAACTAGATTTGGATATTGAATCACCAGAATCAATAAAAGTTTCATTTTAACCCGATGGTGACTAATACTGAATATCTGGAACAAGTGGACGTAAAAAATCATTTATACTTTTTGTTTTAGATGATTTAATGGTCATTTTTGTGGAACGTATCAAATAAGATACACCACGCTATTAAGAGTTTAAATATTTCACAAAGTGATTATTTATTTTATATGTATTTATTTTATTTTATTTTATAAGATGATTCAACAAAGATGCATACTAGAAAACATACAATTTAAAAGTATTCGTCAAAAAGATTTCACATGAATATATATATCTTCAATTATATAATTACACAAACCAGATGGAATTACATTTGTTGTTTTTCTTTATTATATTTTCAAATTTATTACATTGTAAACAATACACGGACAGTGTATACTTGTAATGCCGTATTAAATAGACTTCATGAACTTGGCAATAGTTATTCCCAAGTATCTGATATATTTAGTGTAGGGTATTGTTCCTGTAGAACAAACCTTTTGAACTTTTTCAAAGATGGTGAATAGTAATTATATTTATTTATTCATGCATTTCATAATATATATATTTACAGTTTTTTGTTCACTTTACCTAGCTGTGTGAAACAGTACTTATGATTTTCTTGTTGTTTTACTGTAGAATGTTTTATTATTTAAACTTTCTACTGAATATGCTGTATTAGGTTAATTTTTTAAATATAAATCTTGTATAATTTATGGTTTATTTTTTGTTGTTGTATATCTTGGGTATAATAAGGTAATTCATGTTTAAAAAAAAAAAAAAAATATTTAGCCAAATATGTTAATTACAATATTTGAGTTTGTCCAAATGTTCGTAGACAAAAGACTGGATTTCACCCCCTCGGGAGTCATTGAGATTAACAAATTACAACAGGGAAGTGGTGGTGTAAGTGGATGTTCAAACATAGGCAAAATGGTGAATGTTACACAGTGTGTAAAGTGGCCACTTAAACCAGCCAATGACAGGTCATAAGCCCTGTAAATGCCTTGACTTCTGTATTCCCTTTTTAAGGTATTCTCCATCCCTGTTGTAATTTGTTAAATATGGTAATATTATAAATGTTTGTAAAAGGCAGATTTGCTGTTTATGTTTATAAAATAAAATACAATGAAAAATTATTTGTTCGAATGTATTTATTGACTTAGATTTTTTCCTAAGAGATTATTCGCAAAATTTGGAAGAGTATCATAAAAATGTCAATTTTATTATTTCGGCAGTATATATTATATTCCCGACACATACGGGCCATAGGTGTGTCGTATGTACCATTACTTGAAAACAAAGGCAATTTTAATATTACTCGATGTCTGAGTGTTTTCAATCCCGCATATATTTGTATTTTATTGATGAGGTTAATATCTGGTTTACACTTTAATATTTTATACAGAAAATTATAAGGAAAACAACTGGACGTTTTGTCAGGGAATCAAATCTTCAAGACTGGTGAATTGTTTACAACATTTACAGTTTTTAAATAAGTATTTTAATAAGATCTTATCTCCAAAATATGTTTTCTTAATTTTTTTTAAAAATATATATTTGGACCCCTGTATATGTAGTAGCCTTACGTGTGATGTACAAGGCTAAGGTACTCGGAAAAAAAAGTTTTTGTTTGTCTTGGAAATGGGATGTTCGATCACTGATTTTGGTTTATTACCTTTATGAGTCCAATCACCATTGTTGCAAAGTTCAAGAACAATGGCGCGTGATAACTACTTTTAACTACAGTGTGGATATCTGTTAAGGATATTCCATCTTTCCTGCATTCTGCTTCAAGATTATGGCGTTGCAAACTGAAAAATGGGCACTGTAATAACAGATGTTCTATACTCTGTGAAGAAATATCATCGCATGGACAATAGTCATCATTCCTTATTCCTCCAAAATATGTTAAGAATAGTATAAAATCTGTAAATGTTGTAAACAATTCACCAGTCTTGAAGATGCCTACTTAGGCGAAAGCGCTCGTTGGTCAAAATAATAAAAAGCAAAACTAAATTAAGAAGTTTCATTGATAAGTTTATTTAAAATTTTATCATAATCATTCGTAAAATTAGTAGACAAAAAACCCCACAAAGGCATGGCCTGTTCGTGGGTATCCAAGAAATGTTCATGAATTTTTTGCTCCTGTAATAAATAAACGGACAATGTTTTGAGTATGTCAAAATGCTTGCAGACTGGCTGGATTTTCTCCCTAGGGAGATGTTCATATTCAAATTTGTTGCAACAGAGAGGGAAAACATTATGTTTCAACAAATTTGGAATTTGGAAAAAGGAAGTATACAATATTAGAAAATTGTTTTCAGGCGTTACCTAGTAGATGATAAGGTTCAGCCAGATGAATCTCACCCGCATGATAAAGGTTTCAGCTCTTTTACTTCACAAAAGTCAACAGATGGAAGAGTTGAGGAAACGTGGATGTTCAAACATAGGCAGAATGGTGAATGTTACACAGTGTGGAAAGCGACTACTTAAACCAGCCAATGACAGGTCATAAGCCCTGTAAATGCCTAGACTTCCATATTCCCTTCTTAAAAATGTTTTCCCTTTATGTTGAAATAAATTTGAATAAATAAACGGGTTTGATTCCATACATTACAAAACGTGTTAAAGTTTAAAAATAAATATTGCAATGAACCTTTATAAATCATGGCAGCTTTAATAAATAAATAAAGTAGGTAACTATAATCTGACAAACGTGACCTATGTGATTCACAGTTCACAGCAGAATATGTGATTAATGAGGAATTCTGTCCAGCTATCGGTCCCATACTCACGTGTTCAAATTGATGCGTTCATTAAAGTACCTTCCAAATACTTTGTATTGAAGATTCCCCGGTCATCTAGTCCCCAGCAGCCTATTAAGGAGAAAGAAACAAGATGCTCCTTTTAAAATATGTTACATCACGAATGGAGAATACAATCCCGAGCATCTTTATTAAACCAGGGCTCACGGGATTTTTATGCGTTAACTCGGGATCCCGGGATTATCCCGGGAAACGACCATGTGGTTTAAATTGAACTCAAATTAAAAAAAACTGATGTTATTTTTTGAAAATCGTTTATTTTTATAAAGTAATAAGTAGTAACAGAACATCGCGTGAAAGACACTGACAAAAAAAACGAAATTAGGCGATTTCTGCAAAACACACTATCAATTAAATTTGTTTATTGCAATAAAATAAACATAAAACAACTTTGGTTTTAAAGTTACACAAACTTTTTTTATCAAGTATCATCGTTTCTTTTCATGATATAAGTATTTGTTTTTCTTCTTATTTTTGATTGAGCGGATATAGTTAAACTACTGCTCTTTATTTTGACTGTAATTGTTTATATAAAGATATTTATTTTAAAGGAGGATTCATATTTGTGTAGGTTAACTTGACTAACAAGCCACAGAAAGTGGCTTGGTGAGGTTTTTGTATTGATTTGATGTATTTCTTGGTTATGTATCTTAATTTTTATCCATGTGTACTTTTTATTGAAATAAATAAATAAAAAAAATGAGAAAATTATGCATACACACATACATAAAAAAAAGTGGGTAAAAACAAAGTTGTTTTATAATAATTTTACTATTATGAATAACCACAAAGTTAGGGACGTGAAATAAAAAAAATATTTTGTTCATTGAAAATACAATAATATATAATTATAAGACAAAGCGAAGAACATAATCGACTTTAATTCTAAAAATACAAACGCAGAAATATGCGCAGTTTTTTATCTTACCTAAGGTTGATTTTGGTGGATTTTTATCGCAATAAAGTGCCCTTATTACAATCTAGATATGTTTACTGTCAAGGCGCACTGGAAGAAAAACAAGACCTTTTTGTCGCAATCCCGAAAATCCCGAAACTCCCGAGATTAGCCGAGTACAATCCCGGGTTTTTCACAGCTTAAAAACGGCCGGGATCCCGGGAAACCGGGATTCGTGATCCCGGGAATCCTGGATTCGATCCCGGTACTGCATTATCTAATCACGAGTCATGAAAGATGTTTTTGAAATGGATTTATTTACAATTATATTGATCGTAGAGATGAGTCCAAAATAACGAGTGAAAAATTAAGTTTGCAGTTTTTTATGAAATTCTAATCTTATCTGATTCTTTTTCATCGTCATCATTTCTGTTCCCGCACGGAGTGATAGTGATCAGTCTTACACTTCAGGTGTAAGCCCAGGAAATGTGATATACTGCAGGGAACCACGTCTAAAATCAGTATTTCTCGTCCACTCTACCCGAAATAGGAGGAATCCAACCCAAGACATCTAGCATGGTAGGAAAATGCTCTAACCATTACACCACGAAGCGGAAATGTCCCCACTCAATACGCTTTTTTTTAAAAATCTGAATACTGAGTAGACTTAAAAACACTCGTCCACTCTTGCTATGTTATCCTTTATTTTTTCATACTCTGTTTTACCTCTTATGTATATTGTAAAAAAACAAAAAAAAAAAAACAAAAAAAATACATAAAAAAGGGTTCTGGTCCTAAGTTCTATCATATTCAAGTCCTGGTTATACACAGAACTGTAATTTTTATCTGCCCCGGAGTAAAATATAATTATAAATAATATGTTTATTTTTTGTGGATGAAACCACTCCATTAAACTATCCATTGAATCAAATTATAATAATATATTTTTATTTTATTTAAGCTACTTGTTGACAAGTTTATAACTTTCACATCAATCAAAATAGTATTTTATTTTATGGTCTTTTTTAAAAATAGAAAAATGAGGAAAAAAAAACATTATTTTACTTATATTCTGACATATACCTATACCTCAAAGTAATAATTCCCTTCCGCTTATAGAAGTGCGCTTTCTCTCTAATGCGTAGAACAATTGCGTTCTGTATTTTTGGTTTGGTCTTTGTTTAACAACAAACGTGCAACGGATAGTTTCAGGTTGTGCTTGCAATTCTTGATCTGAGTATCTACGGCCCGTTGAATTGGTGTAAACCTCAGAGTAAAAGTACGCCAACGACTTATCGAGTCGACCATACGGGCCAAAACCATTTTATGCTCATCAATCACGAAGTAAGCTACAGTTTACAGCAACACAACGGGCCGTAGGTAGGTACTCAGGTCAAGCATTGCAAGCGCAAACTGAAACCGTCCGTCCTTTACCCGTTTGTTGTAAAACCAAAAACCAAACCTAAAATTTGAAACGCTATTGTTCTATGCAAAAGCGTTACAATAACCTTATGCATGTAAATAAATAAATAGAACGAAAGGGCATCTCTATAAGTGTGAGCGAATTATTACTCTGAGCTGTAAGCTAAAGCTCAATTCGTGATTGATAATGATATAGTAACAGTTTTTGTCCATACGGGCATCTCTATAAGCCGGTGCCGTAATATTTTCTCTGAGATTTTAACCAATTTTTATGAATATTATAGGAGATAAAATAAACATATTTATTTATAGTTTTTCAATAAAATAAACATTTACTTTTTTTTTGTTTAATTACATTATAATGACAGGGATATAAAATAGTACATTTCATTACGTCATTTAGTGTTTTTGATTGAGTATCTATAAAAAAAATTTGCCAAAACAAAATAATAAATAAGATAATAGTTATCAATTCTTTAAGGTAGGACATTTCCTAGAGATCCTTGAATGTTTGAAGGTAACAAAGTAACACTAGAAAAGACAAAGGCGTTACCTGGGTCTCTTTTGATTTGCACTGTGTCCCGCGTCAAAGTGCCTAAGTCTGCTTCGAAGAGTACATCATTTATCGCTTTCTCAGCAAACTTTCTCTGCATGGGTTCAAGAGCCTTTAATTTAGCTGCCCACACTCGAGCTATTTGGAAAAAATAATCTTCTTTTAAAGAGGAATTTCCGCGCGCAGCTGGTAATGTCCTATTTTGATTTGCAACTGGTCGAAATGAAGTTTGTTCCTGGTTTGGTGCTAATCCTGACACGGGCGACGAAAGTGGGTCTTCGTGCTGGTTTTCATATTCAGCTTCAGGATTCGTCTCGAGTTTAATTTTTTTTGAGAAATCCTGAAAAAAGTTACAAACAGGGATGTGTAATGTCACCATGGTTGTTCAACATATACGAGAGGGCGTTCAATATATCTCGGTATTGATTTGAAGAAGTGCAACCAAGAATGAATACTGAATTACCTCGTTATATTGCACTCATTAGTAGTATATGTACCGAGTTTCATAACAATCGGATCATTAGTCATTAAGTAGCTGTCTAACAAACTTGAGTACCGTGCTGCAATAAAATTCCTCACCAAACAAGGAAAAAATCAGAAAACCATCCACAAAGAGATCTCAGAAGTTTGAGAGGAGTCTGTTCTTTCATTATCGACAGTTCAAAAGTAGTCCAGTGAATTTAAGAGGGGCAGAGAGAGCATAGAAAACGACGAGCGATCCGGTCGGCCAATCGCGGCCAATAATGAAGAAAATGTGGAGAAAATAGAAAAAATAATATTAGGGGATGCCAGAATGAAGGTGAAAAAGATAGCCGAGATTACTAGTCTATCCACTGGTACCATTGTTTCTATTTTACACGACCGTCTATACATGTTAAAAGTCCTAAAGGAGTCAAATAGGAGTGTGTAATGTAGCAATGGTTGTTCAAAATATACATCGATAACTGAATGAAAAAACTGAAAGATTTAAGAATGGAAGCAAAAATTAGTGGTATAACTGCTAACTGTCTTCTGTATGCTGATGATGCCGTGCTTCTTGCTAACGGCAAAGAAGACCTGCAATTCTTGGTAACAAAAGTCTTCGATGTATCCAAGAAATGCGATTTGCTTATGAATGTTGATAAATCGAAAGTGATGGTTTTTGAAAGGTATGAAATATAACTAAATATGAGATCAGTGTGAATGGAGATATTCTGAATCAGGTAGAAGAGTTTGTGTATCTGTGAAGTATGTTTACTAGGGATGGAAAGGCAGAAATATATTGAAAGGAGGGCGAGTGCTAGGAACAGGGTTAACGATGCACTGGAATATACTTTTTTTTGCACCAAAACAGGCCAGGAGGCTCAATTACAGTGGTAAATTACATAACAGAACACCCAGGTTTGAGAAAGATCACATTTTTATTTGATCTTTATCAAACCTGTTGTGTTCTCACCGGGAATCGAACCCAGAACCTTCCGTGTGTGAGTCAAGCGTCTTGACCACTATACTACGGAGACCACCTTTGGCTAACAAATATTTATCGCAGGAGGCAAAACTAGCAGTTCACAATGAATTTCTAGTGCCAACTCTTATGTATGGGAGCGAAGTATAGAATTGGAAAAATAATGATGAAAGTAGATTTAATGCTGTCAAAATGCGATCCCTCAGGCGAATGTGTGGTAAAACGATGTATGATAGGTACACAAATGTCGAGATCCGTAAACTGTGTAAAGCTGAGACATGCATTTTCGACAGAATCAAGAAAGTGGTGCTGCGTTGTTTGGACGTGTAGAGCGAATGGACAGCGAAAGGACGGCTTAAAGGATCTACGATGCGAATGTTAATGGATGCAGAAAACGAGGAAGACCGAGAAAGACATGACACGATCAAGTCCATCAAATACTTGAATATAGACGTGTCAAGAGTAGGAATAATCGGCGTGCGTGCATGAGAGGATGTATGAATGTAGATGAAGCATGGTCTGTATGCAAAGAAAGAGTAATATGGCGTTCTCTTCTCTGCCCACCCTTTCGGAAAAACGGCGTGATGGTTTGTTGTAGTTTTTGTTGTTAAAATCTAAGAAACGCTTTCACATGAAGTTTTCAGTTAAGTGGAGTTTAAAAATTAAAATTATATGATAAATAATACTAACCTGCTCACAGACTTCCTCTTCTTGACCCGATGCTGATTCTGAATATATTGAATCGTCAATGCCTGACAGAAAAGACAATTCATAAAACACCCAAGATGTCGGCTTATAAGCAAATTCAGGCGCAGCTCCCGACCTTTGTTGGGATTCCTTCACTCTTAACGATTCCCGACGCCAGTTCGACCTGAGAGTGTTAATTTTCCGCCTCACGTCACTAATGGTGGCCCTCGGCTTGATATGTGTGTAAATACAGGCCAGTTTTTTCAATGCTTCGTTCCTTTCAAGCTTATTCGTATAATCTGGAGATAACGCATTCCAAAGTTGGGGTAAACTTTGGTAGGTTCTAATGAAGTGTTTAAGTATTTTATCGGTCTTTTTTTGCGGCTGAAAGGCGACTGACTCCATATCCCCAGCCTTGCGATACCCTCCCGCCGCAAGTTCAAGCAGTACTGAATGAAGGAATGTCAGTCTCCCCGCCACTCATGCCTGGCGGCGGGGAGTGTGCTGCGGGGAGTCGGAAAACTGATTCAATATACTGAAGCGCGTGTGAGCGCGGGGACGCTTGAAATAACCGATTCGCATATTCGATTAACATTGATAAACCGAAGAATAACTTATAGCGGAAATAATCGGTTGGAAAAAAGTGAATATTTTAGCTGTTATCGTTAACGATGGTCATTGATTATTTGGTCATGAGAATATTCGCTACGATGACCGGTCATTGGCCCATTTAAGTTATTACTTTACACGCTGTGTCACACTCGCTGTTTTGTCTATTCTATTTGTTGATAAGGTCGAGGTTCGATCGAATTATTTCACCTCCTCGGAAGCGCTTGAAAATATCACATTTTAAACCAGTTGGTTAATTTAACAATAGTTTAAGGGTCACATAAAATAATGAACATTGCTATCACTAGTTGCGGTTATTATTATATCAATCACCACATCATTACCAGATGCAATTAATCTGAATGAGGTTGTTGACGCGAAACGACATTCCGAATGAACTGCAGGCTTATTTTTTAACAATTTCGTTTCGTAAATTCGTTCGTTCGTCATATGCCATCTCACTCTAACGCAATCAAAATATTTCGCTTTAGCTCCCTCTCGTACGTAAATAATGAATTTACGAAACTAATTAGTTACAGAATAAGGCCGCAGAAATATAGTAACTTATGTACTTTGCTCTGGAGTATCAAATACATGTGCATCTGAGAAGAACTAAAACAATTTATTGTTAAAGCAACTAATTCGTTTCGTAAATTCATTCGTATCGTATAAGAAGGGAACGAGAGCGAAATACGAGTTTTATTGCGTTAAAGTGAGATGTCATATGACGAACGAACGAATTTACGAAACGAAATAGTGACAGTGAGGTTTCTTTACGAGTAAGTAAACATTTTTAAAGGTAAAAAATAAATATCATTTTCGATAACTTAAAAACCATCTAGTTTCTTTATTTAATTTAATTTTGATATTTTTACGGACAAATTCTATTTTAAACATACATATAATATTTCTAACTAAATACAATTATATATCATCATCATCATTCCCTTTCCGTACCTAATGGTGCATAAGGCACTGCATTGGCACACCAATCGCAGGCGAGAGATTAATAATAATTCATTTTAAGACAATTATCTCTTAATTCGTATTATTATAATAATAATATTTATTATAATAATTATTAATATATTTACCTCTTAATTCATTTTTTTAAATGATTTAATGAAAATATTGTACCATTATTACCAAAATAAATTTAATTCAATTCGTCCTACATGACAAAATCATGTAAGAGACCCTTAATTTTTTTATTTTTTTTACGTATTTATTACAGCAATTTACAAGTCATTATTTTCACAATAAATTAATTAAGTAGTAAAAGTAAACATACAATTTTTTTATTTTTATAAATCTTATAAATTACACTTGTCTCAGATTTGCATTCTTGCCTGATTCATAACCCTGAAATTCATTGATTTCCCACACATTCGTCTAAGCGACTGTATTTCGATTGCATTCATTCTGCTTTCATCCTTCATCTGCCAGTTCCATATTTCACTTCCTTACACGAGTGTTGAGACTAAAACCCCGTTGTGCACTGCCGGTCTGGCGTCGATTGATAATTTTTGATAGGCATTTACTGTGCTTAGAGCGTCATTCGTTACGTTGCCCGCATTAACTCTCCTTTCAACATATTATTCCATTCTTCCATCTATTAAATATATGCTTATCAGATACACAAATTTTACTATTTGTTGAAGACTGAAATATTATTTTTAATAACGTAAATTAGTCATGTTATTTCATATAAATATAAATAATATAGATGTACATAAATACCTTGTTTTTTAAACTGTCTAAATATTTGTTAATTATCTTCGTTTTTTTAAGTTAGTCTTCTTTGTTTTTTCTCTAATGTAATTTTAAAAAAATATATAGTTAAGGGTCCTCGGCACGGGAAACCCCAGTGAGGTCACATTATTTTTATTATTAATTATAGTGTGTAAGCCAAAAATATGAATAAATAAATAAATAAAAAATGTAACTGACTCTGACTGTATTTCAAGAGCGCTTATATATATTCAATTGTTTGTATATAATATCATTTGTACATTGGCAGGCCAAATGGCATTTTCTTCTAACCAACCAATAGAATAATACTTTTATTTTTATAATTCAAGTGACAAAACATATTCAACAGACAATGAAGATTAAGAAGCTTAAAATATATAAAAATAGAAATAAACGTATTTGTTTATAAATAACCTCAAATCAATACTATTAGTCAATGGGAAAAAGTAAAAAAAAAGGAAAGAGGAAAGAAGGAGAGATTAAGGAAGAAAAAGGAGATGTTTCTCCAGACGTGATTTAAAAAGAGATACTGTAGTATAACATCTTTGATGGTTGATGAGAGATGATTCCACAGTTTAGCCGCATGGACTAGTGTCCATAGTTATGAGTAAGAGAAAAAATAATAATTGTGGATGGGTATTAAGAGAGTGCCTTGTGAATTAGAACAAAGAGGTAAACCATGAACTGATAAGCGTTGAATTTTTTACGCAGGTATATAGGAGCGTTAGGACTATGAAGTGCATTGAACAGAAGTGAGAGGGAGTGATAGTCTCTCCGCTGTCTAATGTTGAGCCATTTCAGTTGCCTACAATAGTAAAAAATGTGGTGGAAATATCCTAAGACTAAAAATGTACCTTATGCATGTATTCTAAAGTCGTTTAAATTTATCGAGTTGCTCACTGCTTAACTGTTCTCTTACTGTCCTAAAAACATCCACGCGTTGCGGTGCTGTGTAGTCACTACAAATGCAAAAAATGAGAGATTTTAATCGTAAAATATTCGTCGACAATTGCTTAAATTATTTATAATTGAAGTCAAAAGTGATGATATTTTTAATCTAATTGCTTAAAATAGGAAAAAAACATTAATTCATGCTCTCAGTGCGCGCAAAGGAACCGCCCACAACGAAAGCCGGTAAGCTACTAATACTAACGCAGCTAACGGGCGTCTGGGAGAAGTACAAGAAACTTTGCTGTTCGCGCGTGTGACGCTTAAAAATTGTCCCTCTCGCTTCCAAATATACCCGTATTATCGAGAGTGAGACGTAATGAGTGTGCGAGACAATTATATATTAGGGCTACTATTTAACTACGAACGCAACATGCGACACATTGATAAACTTTCTATTGTATTGGTGATATCTCTGATTTTTGATAAAACGCTTTTTATGTGCCAATAAGCATGAATTTATTTTTTCCGATGCGTAAATGTATAACGAAGGAATACCGAAAATCTCAACTCATCATTTTTTATATTTATAGAGATATTAAAGTTTTTAGATGCAATGTGTACTAGATACACATTAACTGTGAGGGAGAGTTAAATCAGTCATGAAAACATAAGCGTAATCTAGAATGGGTAGTAGTCATGCTTGAACAAAAGTGCATTTAGTAATGGGTAAGAATTTTTGCAACCTTCGAAGTGAGTGTAAACTGAATTTTTTTTGCGGCTTAATTCATTATAATGAGCTCGCCAGCATACATGTTCGTCCATTAGTACTCCTAGATTTTTTACGGATTTCCGGTGTTGAATATTGTACAATTGACATTAAGAGGATTAATAAAGATACATCTAACAACTTACTAAGGAATCTTCGACTACCCGTAAACATTATTCGTGCTTTAGATGTGTTTAAAAGTAAACCATAGAAGTAAGAAGAGTCCAGAAACCGCATAAGCACATCAAATAGAAGGCAACTAAACTACTCATACATGAGTACGTTTACGTTTTGACCCATTAGTTTATTTGTAGACGTCGCTCAGTACGCAACTCCTGATTTGAATTCAACTATGCAGTGTTGTGTCCTTTTAAAGTGTAGAGTACTCTGCTAGGATCTTAAAAAAACAGGATGCAATCACATATCATGTGTAATTAGCAAATAAATGTTTAAGTAGCAAGTGCATTACTTGAAAATTGAATTATTTTTCAATCTGTCAGATTGTCGAAGAAACAAAATGGAAATTCCGTTAGTGTTGCCAGGGTAGTAAATTTTTAACCCTACTTTGATCCTCTGATGAAAATTGGATCTCGGATTAAACAACTCTGTGGTGGACTTTTGAGCGACATTATCTTTAAAACATCAAATATTTTTAACATGATATAAAAATATCCGTTTTATTTAAAATAAAAGTTTTAAGTTCATATATTAAATTGCTCTTATTAAATGACCCTTTACTTGTCTACTCTGTTGTGTCAATCAATATTTCCGCGTGCACAATAAAATTTTAGAGAAATTAATAGATATTTTTTTTTTTACCTTACATTTGTGTTTTAATTATATTTTTTCCCAACAACGTTTCGTGCAACATTACTCGGCGGCATCACGAATGCGCGCGGCAAAAGTGATGCATAGTGGGAGAATTATTGGACACAGTCCGATGTACTCGTATTCGAATATGATTCTACGCTCCTTCTGGACTATTCTTAATTCTATGAAGTAAACCATACTTTTTTGTCCATGTTTATATGTAGTAGGATGTACCGAGAAGCATCATCTCTATTTTGTAAAATTAAGGATCCGAAAATTTATAAATTAACAAGTCAATGAGCGACATTGACAAAAAGCTTACAAATATAAACTATCAAGATAACAGTTCCCACTCCAAAAATCCACGCAGTAAGTTGACTCACTAAATTCCTACCACACATTCGTGCCACCTAGTAAAAAATAAAACAGACGTAAACGTGTACTATAAAACCCCGATGCAAATGCTGAAATCCTTCACCCAAGTCTCTTTTCCTTCTGTATTTTTCTGGACCGTACTAAACGAGTTGTCATACGGCAGAGATAAAAGGGACGGGGCGATACGCCCCGCGTTGCGACGATAAGGGATGGCATCACTTCGCTTAGAGTGCGAGAGAGAAAAGAGCGGATATAGAGGCTTATCGATTTTCCATATGAAAGAGCGAGCTAGGAATACAAAGGACCCCATTTGGCGTATTTGTGAGGATATGCCGTATCTGATTTTGGAATTGGAGGTAAAAATAATGAAATGAATGAAATATGGAACCCTAAATGCAAACTAGACGTGTTCTACTTGCGTATTCCTAATATTTAGTCATTTATTTTATTTGGCAATGAGATACCTACATGGCAATAAAGATCATATTTAACTGCTCGTTTACCAGATTTGGAAGATCAGTGCTACGGGAAATTGTATGATAAAGACGTTTTTTTACCCGAGGTAAAAATTAAAGGATTTAATTGCATGGCAAAGTTTCTTTAAAATATATGAAAAGATCAATGAAAACGATTTCAATAAGAGTGCACTATTTTTAGTGACGTCACTAGTTCTTAAAAATCAACCGCTGATATAGCGTGGGGTAGATCTCCAATTCATTATAAAGCCGTTTTTTTCTGTCATAGTTTCGTTTCGTAAGTTCGTTCGATCGTCATATATCCATCTCACTCTAACGCAATAAAAATCGTATTTTGCTCTCGTTCCCTCTACCAGTGGTCGGCCAACGGCGGCTCGCGAGCCGCGTGCGGCTCAGCGCAAGTTACAATTTCTGTTATAATTATTTAGTCTACAGGTTTCACAGAATAACTTCTAGGACTATTGTCTTTTGGATTATTGAGGATATTGCAAATACTGTAATCGGATGCACGGAGAAGCATGATGTTAAACTTGATAAAATCATTTCAATTTCAACATTCGGAGCTAAAATTATGACTGAAGTGAGAACGGTTTTTTTTCCATTTAAGAAGCAAAAATTAATCACGAGATGCTTTTTTACCATTGCATCATTCATCAAGAGGCGAAAATTTTTAAATGTTATGGATGTGGTGATCAAGATTGTCAACACAATTGTCGTTAAATCTCCATTACATCGCTAATTTAAAGAGTGTTTACTCAATAACAGAGAGTAAATTTAATATGGGGATCTTCACCGCATAACAGGGGCGAACCGTGTATAGAAGCGATTATGCGCAGCTTACCATTATATTTGACTAACCATAAAAATGTTTTATTGTAACTTTATTTACATAAAAAAAACTGTTTATTTTAAATCATTTCCAAATCTTAATGTAAATATAAATTTTAAAAAAGCGCGCCCAGCGCCTGAGGTGAGCTAAGAAACTAGCCGATTATTCCAGCTTATTTTTTCATACACATAAGTATACTAGATTTCGAATGTCTTAACCCCAGTGCGGGTTTTTTCACCTAGATTAAACTTATACTTTTAACAAATTATTTGAAGATTCTTGATTTGAAAAACAGTATTTCAAACATTGTTTCCTAAGGACTATTTTTCTTTGAGATGGTACTTTTTACATAAGACTATTATTACTTTTATGCGTTATATTGCAGGACATACAGCACCCCACGCGGCCATTTTTAGCACTATTAATTACTAGAACAATTCGGCCAGTTGACATTTCAATTGAATACCTAATATCGACTGAATTCATAGTGGTATTTTTTATTTATTATTTAATGAATTATATATTAAAGTAATGGATAATATATCACGAAGTTACATCGTTTGAGTTGATTTCATGGATGAGAGTTGTATCAAACAGAACCACAGAAAAATATCATTTATTGTACATATTTCTTACATTATATTATGTACCTCCTATGTAGGTACAAATATATGTTTTTTTATAGCTTATATAACAATAAGCACTGATTATTTAATAAAAAATATTTTAACCGATACGTAAATGAATAACGGAAGAATACCGAAAATATCAACCCATTATTTAGTTTGGCTGCCTCCGTGGTGTAGTGGTCAAGACGCTTGGTTCCGGGTTCCGGGTTCGGTTCCCGGTGAGAGGACAAAAATTAAAATGTGATTTTTCTCAAGCCTGGGTGTTCTGTAATGTAATTCACTACTGTAATTGGGCCTCCTTGCCTGTTGTGGTGCAAAAAAAAAAAAAATACAAAAAAATAATTATGCAGATATTTAAGTTATCAGATGCGTATTAGTTACACGTTATACATTACCGGGAAAAGAGAGTTAAAAAATTTCCCCACAAACTCATATTTATCAAGGATCACACTAAATTTATGCCGAGGGTAAAAATATTTGTCTTTTAACCACTTTAATAAAAATATTTTACAATACGATGATATTTGTGTATGATAATAAAATTCAAAAAAAAAACACAGAATTTTGGAAAAAAAAGAGCATGATCACAATATCAGAGAAAAAGTAAAAATCAGCCTGCCATTAAGAAAAAAGTCTCAAATCAACTTTTTATTAGGCGTTCAAAAAATATTATTATAATATGGGAAAATACATTTTTTAAGAAAAAAAAATAGAAAAATGCAAACCAAAGGTTAAGACATATGTGTCAAAAAACCAATAAATTAAATATATCCATAAAAATATATCAAAACATCTTTGTTTTAACCACTTATTTTGCATTTTTTAGAAAACCGGTTTCAAAGCTATACAAGATTCTTTGTTAAAGTTAAATACGATCGAATTCACTAGTTTTGTTTACCTTAATAAAGAAGCTTGTAAAGCCATGAAACCGATCGGTAGAAATAAAAAAAATAAGTGGTTAAAAACAAAGTTGTTTTTACTGAATAACCACAAAGATAGCGTTTTAATAAGTTCAATAAATATATGCACATTGTTTTTAATAGAGCACACATAAATATATTTTTATTTATGCGTTATTTCAAAATTTAGAATAAAAGATAAATTAAAATTAATTAGATATTTTTAAGAATAATATTTCATTAAATCTTTAATACTTTTTTATTACAATAATTTATGTAAATGCATATTCTTTTAGCTAGCGACTCAAAATATTATTTTATTTTATTTATCAGTCTCAACACCATGTTATAAACCTACATATAAAAAAGTAGGTATATAACGTGGTGTAGTGTAATAAAAATGTGATACATCGAAAGAAAAGGAAAATATTGAAGCTCACAGACTTAATTATTATAAAAAAAAACATATTACGAATAATTAAAGATATTGGAGGATTGAACGAAAACATGTAAAAATAATGATACTTCAAAATATACAGATGAAAATAGTGTAAAGAGACATTGAAGCTCACTAAACATTTTAAATAATCATTAAATGGTTATTTATTTTAAATAATAAAAACAATTCTTAATAACAATGAACAATACACAGATAAACCAAAAATGACACGCTTAACCACAAATCATAACAAATAAAAAACAATATTACCATACAATTAAATTATCACAAAATCATTGTCATCGGGTCATTGTCAAAGTCAAAACGTTTATTTATTTATTTAACAAATATTTCATTTAAGTTTTAGACAAAAAAACTCTTTGAAGGAAAGCATACTACAACATTAATTTATTTGAAGACGTAACTAGTTAAAATGTAGGATTTTGACTGGTGAGAGTTGGTGGAGCTCCTACCCCAGTTAGAGAAGACACGAGGTTGCTGTTTAATGCGTATTTATTACATGGTGAATAAATAGTGAATTGTGTTAGCGAGTGTTACGGCGATGATGGGTTGAAGAGACTGCACTTGAACTACGTGCTGGGACTAAGTCGCCGTCTTCTGTCTTGCTGGACTGACTGAACTGAAATGCTGGGCGTTATTATTATTATTATGAATAACTTAAAAGCGCCATTTTCATAATATAATACCCCAAGGGCGCATTACATAGTGAGTCTATAAATAAATACATTTAATTGAAGCTTTTAAATTTGTAATTTGACTAAAACAATTTATTTTGTTCATATGCTACGAATTTATTCAAATGATTTTAAGAACAAGTGGGTTTGAAGCTTTTTCCGAAACATCACTTCACTCTCACAGCCTCGCACCTCTGCTGGGAGAACATTTCGTGGCATAGGGCCTGCGACCGCAAATGCGCGTTCACTGAATTTAGTGCGCTGCTTGCATAGAAGTATGATAACTTTTTCTCTCGCCGTAGACGTAACTGATCTAAGCGTAAAACACCCGTTAGCTAGTTTATCTGGAATGCACAGTTCCCTTCGATATTCCGGAGCAGGGTTGTGCAGTAATTTATACATAAGCCAACTGAGTTTGTATTCCACCCTCTGTGAAAAACGTAGCCAGTGTAATTCCCGAAGTAGTGGAGTGATATAACTGAACTTAGAGATTCCGAAGATAAATCTCGCTGCAGCATTTAATACAGACTGTAGGCGAGTTATTTTGTTCATTGGTAGGCCTGCATAAATACCATTACAATAATCGACTCTAGACAAGCTAGACACTACAAACGGATTTATTAATTGACCACGCCCCGTAGTATCTTTATAGGCCACGTTCCTTTGTTCTTCATATCTCTATGGTAAGGACGATGTTAATGTATTGCAAAACGTTAATCTCGTAGTTTGCAGAATCTGATGAATTAAATTCAATAGAAAATTATGACTAGCTTCTTGGAGTCATGACCCTATATTTCAAGTGAAATTATTAGGCACCTGTAGGTGAGTCATCTATCGTGGATTATGAGCCCCCCAACAATAACCAATTATTTGAACATTTTTTCTAGTAATGAGAGTACAACGAAATATAAAACGTTCATAATTACAATGGGGGATAGGACACTGCGTTGATGTTCCAATCGCAGCATTATTTTTTTTTGTAATATACCGTTTATAACCCCTGACACCCTGAGAATCTCCCATTTTTTTTAGCGAAAAACTGTGAGGTACGCTAAATACAAGTGGTAAGTTCTAAATTTCAGACATCAGTCCAGGGACTGGAGCGGGCGGATGAAGAATACAATGCTTTGTTGGAAATAGAACCAAAATTCTGGATGAGTGATTTTGAGTGGAAATAAGTCCGCCTCGTGGTTAGTGGTTGGCGCCGGATTTGTTTGAAGGTGGTTAAACACTGCAATACTATCTCTGGACTGGCACAGGAAACACATCTCATGGATTTAGAAATGGGAGATTCTCAGGGGCGTCCAATTATATGGTTGCTGATGTTAGCGGAATTCTCGTCATTGAGATAATGATCAGAATGGTTGGTAAATTATGTATTTAATGAAGATAACAAGACGACACAACAAAAAAAATACAATAAATATGTCAATAATGAATTTCCATTCATTATTTTACAACAAATTAGTCAATAATTCATAGCATCTTCACCGTACATTCCGCAAACATCGCGAGCATCCTTGGTAGCTTTATTTCCAAGATTATAACGCGAACAAATAGAGTAGTCGGAAATGCTCGCTAATGTTTTTTTTAAGGCTTATATATGCATATGTATTTAGCGCTATTTTTGTGCAAATCATCTCAAGGACGCTGTACAGTAAATAAGTATCTCTACACGTCTTGCAGTAACAGAGCGCATTTACGATTCGGATTCAAGTTTCTCCTCTTCAATTATGATACATTTCAATTTTAACATATAGGAGCTAGGTTACAGAACGTTTAAATGATACTAAAATAAAAACAATAAAAAAACTGATTTTTAAAAATTGGAGTTAGATTATAAAGGTATTGCAGCTACTGAGCGCATGGACTGTTGAAATTCTAGACCCTTATTGAGACAATTTATGGTTGATTACATTTACATATTGAAGCAAGATTACTAATGGTCCTGCAGCTACAAAGCGCATGGACGAGTGGAATTCTAGAAACTTTAAATCATATCATGTAATCAAATAAAATAATATACATATTATTAATTATTTATCTAAAAAACCATTTGTAATTTAATACTAATTTTTTTATTATTAAAAAAAATTCAACAAAGAAAATAAAAATCATAACGTAAAAGCCAACTTAATATCTTGTAGAGCATAATATTTTCTTTTGAATGGCGTATAACTTTCACAATTTTGAATTTAATTACACTTCCCTAAATCAATGTTTAATAATATTAAAAACTTATTATTTTTAGTAAACTTGTTCAAATTATTACATAATTGCACGCAAACATTGCATAGTATATTAATTTAGTGCACCTAACCGCAGTACTGATATCCTAAATCCCAATAATAGGCTTATAGCCGGCAATTCTGCCAGGAGAACAGTGCATTGGGGTGGAGAGTAAATAAGTGTATTGCAGACGAGAAAGGTGGAGAAGAGAAGGGATGATTTTAGGGAGGGAACATTTTCAATACGCTCAAGAAAAAAACATGGGTCCACACTGAAGGGGGATTCAAGGTCAATGATCTGAACCAGTAATGTAGACTTTTATTTACTGCAATATTTGTAAAAAAACAATTACAATTAAATAAGGGCAAGTTATGTAAACTTTGTGTGTCTAAGAAGTATATTTTCAAAAGATGGAAGTGTAGAAAAAGATGTTAATTTATTTTATTCTGACTTATTAGTCTATTCAATTTTTATTTTATGTCTTCATACAAATACATAGATATTACAAAAAAATACAATGAAAACGTTTCCCAAACTCTATGAGGCCAAGGGCCCTGTGTTGAGTTGGGATACAAGGTAATGGAAAGTGGAAGCACGTACATAATTAAATAATAGCAAAAATGAAAATTAAATATAATTACATAAACATACATATATTTCAAAGGGCTTCTGGACAACACCCTTAATATATAATATATCATTACAATATCTTGCAGAAGTCTCCTGCAATGGTCTCTCCTTAGACAAAATCCAGACTTGTACACTCCTGAAAATGGCAGTAGTAAATACACTTGTTTAATTTTTTATTTATTCCGGATAATTTTTTTATCGCATTTTTTGTTAAAAATCTTAGTACTACTAAAGTACTACCCCGAGAAAAAATCTGGGCCTCAACTATGAACGCTATCTTCATCTGTACATATCGAGACGGTATACTTAACTTCTGTACTTTCTGTATCTTCCTCGGTATGTTAATAATGTCTTCTAATAATAAGCAAAAAAAAATTTTTTAACTGGACAGTATTTCATAGACCTTTATTACTGAAAAATGTAAAAGAAAGTGATATTTCGCTGTTGCTCTCTTGTAAATATTAGTTTTTTGAATTGCGAAATAATTATTAAAACTGACAAGACAAAAAAGTGGCTCAGTGTAATTTTGTTTGTTAAAAATGACATATAATAATAATGTATTCAAAATGTAATAAAAAAATTAACAAAAAAATAAGTTTTTTTTTTAAAAAGAAAATACTTTTACTTCTTAGTTACAAACTACATTGAATCAAATTCAGCATTATTGTAGAATTGTGGGGACACTAAGTCCTAACAGCCATTGTATGATAAGAACGGATTGTCTTATCTTCTCTGTACAATAATAATATTGTAATCTAAGTAAGTTGACAAGCTTATCGAAAAATACATGATAATTTACTTTTCTTAGAAACAGATTACAAATATTTTTTTAAATCTATATCTAGTACTCGTATGTATGTAGCTTTATTGTATATGGTTTTAATTTTGGCTGGAATTAATTACAGTTTTTGATTTAAATAATTCAAAAATGTTTTTTCTAACAATTATTTCTCATGATATGAAAGCAAATAAACAATATTCAAATCCAACAAAATTAGGCAATGAGAATAGAGCAGTGGAAAAATTACTAAGTATGATATGACACTTTTTATAAAATGCAAAAGAGAGCAAATTTTAAGTTTGATGGGCTCTGAAAAAGCAGAATTTTAGTTTAAAAGCCTAATTGAACGTAGTTATGCAGAAAGCAGCCAGCCATAGAAAAGTAAAATTGAGATAATAGCACTTTTGTGAAAAGGGCGAATAATCTAATCTACACAACATTTGGAATATTTTTGTCTTTTGGCAAATGATAAACAATGAAGCCATTAATTTTTAAATATTACACACATAATCTTATTACCTATTTGACCAGTTTTAATGAATTTTAAAGTACCTCAAGGTTTTTCTAGTGCCGTGGGTGTTTTCTGCAAATTGAGAAATGCTGTTTTTGTGATAGACACTATTTTAAAAATTACTGTTTTTTGTTCAAAAGCGGCCTGGCTGTTTTTAGCAGAACTTGACCTTACTGCATCTGATAACACAAAAATATTTGTTTTTTATAATTGTGGACTGGCTGCTTTCTGCACAACTATTTTCAATTCTATTGTCAATGGACTTATGGAACATTTCGTTCTCCAGGATTTTTTTTTCATTAAAACGTGTTTACACCAAACTGAGAAAAATCTTTTTTTTTCTAAACTTCCTTGGCATATCATATTTAGCCATCTAGAACAAAAGCGGCACAACAAGATATGTTTGACCATACCATATTTAATTATCTTTCAAAAGACATAATATACCACCTGTAGAAATAGAGTATGGTTGCCAAAACAAGATATGTTTGACATATCATATTTTGCCATCTAAAACAATGACGGTTAAAATGTGTTTGACATATCATAAATTGTCAATCATTGTACTTTTTCAAATAGTAGTATGTGACGTCTGCTGTGATGTCATGTTTGTTGTTAAGCGTCATATCTCAATTTGCCGTATTTGGAAATAGAAAAATAGATATGTCATAATGTGACATTGTTAATATTCTCTATTCCTATTTAAAGAAGACATAGCATATTTTTCCAGATTGTAGATCTCATCGAGACGAAAGATATATTTATAATTCAATATGGCCAAAAAACTGACATATGATAATTAGCCATCTTTCCACTGAAATAATATTCAAGGCCAACGTACGAGATGATGTAATATTCACAAGAAGAAATAATTACATTTAAGTAATAAAAAATCTGGTTTTGGCGCCGTGGTCTGTGTCGTAGATTCACGGATTAGAGGTTTGTGGTTCGAACCTCACTCCACCCCATCATTTCTGTTTTATAATAGTGAGTTAGTTACAACTCGTTGAAAATGGCCACTAAAATTAAATTATCCGTGTAAAAATTAAAAAAGAATATATTTGTGAAAAACCTAATGTTAAATGTAAGTAAATATAAATATATAACCACATACCGAATTTTCTGTGACTATCGGTTTTGAGACGATCATGTTTCTTCGTCAGGACACTAACTACGCAAACGTGCAAATCCCAATATAGCACACCTTTACCATTTAATCAAATTCAATTAAAAAATTCAATTGGAAATAAAGATTTTTGTGAGCATTTTGAAGAAAAATGTGAAATTTCAAAGCTTTAAGGCTGTAGTCGGGTAAAACGCACGCAAAATAAGGAAATCATACAAATTTGCCATTTTAAAACGAATGTTTTTTAAAAATCGCGCAGTAATAAAAAATTTAAAATCATAAATTAAATAACCATTATTTTTAAAGGTATTTTAATTAAAATATACTTAAATGTTTTATATAACTAAAATATAATTACATTAAGACCGGCAGATTAAGCCATTTTAAATTTAGACAAAACTTAGGTATCTGAATTCTCATATAAAGACTAATACCCGTATGCAGAGACAAACCTTAAGGTGAGGAAAGTACATTCTATTGTCTTCACCTTCGGGTTATTCTTTGCATTTGAAATTAGAATGTACTTTTCTCACCTTAAGTTTTGTCTCTGCATACGGGTATAAGTTTTGAACTAAAACTGGTTGTAACGATTTAAAGATTGTAAATTGAACATGAAAGTGGCAGAAGCAAAATCTTATTTTATTGTTTTTAAAAAGAAATACTAGCATTTTAAACCACAGCAATTTTCGTGACATTTTCCTTTATTTCTACGTAAAATTATGCCTTCGAAAATACTTACCAAAAACCTAAATAAAAAAAAAGTTATCGAAATATTTTAGTTAGACCTTTTTTACAGAATTATATTATCTTTTTTTAAATTGTATTTTAATTTGCGGCAAATATTCTTACTATAAGATGCAGTACTTTATACAAAATTGTTCGTTTTCGTCTAACTATTTTTTTTTAATTAAAAAAATAACCGAATGATGAATGTTATTTCGCACTGCGTTCATCGAAAAAAAAACTGTTTTTTCGTACAAATGACATATTTTGTAAATAAACCTTTTTTTAAACTAACAATGTTTTGTGTCATAGTTGTAGTTAATATTGATCAGTGTTTATATACATCAATTTCAATGGACATTCGTTGTCTACATGAAATAAATCTATATAAACGAAAACAGTATTTTTAATGATATAAAGATACACAAAATATCGTTTTCGAAAAAAAGATAATTCTGATTATAATATTCAATTTGGAACAATATCTTATTTTGGTTTTTATTACCTTCATTCCTGCCCTTATCGGTACTGGTAGTACAATGGGATTCTTACTTTGAAATTCATAAATGTTGACTTAGTACTGTTTGAAAAATCACTCGTGAATTCTTGACTCTGTACAGGAAATTTAAGTACGAAAAAATTTGATAGTTGATGACATTTATACCCGAAAATTAGATTAACAAACAAGTAGCTGCTACAAAGTGCATTGACGAATGGAATTTAAGCAATCTGATATGATTATAATAATAAATTTACATTCATTATAGTAAGCATTATATTTTTTTATTTTTTTATTTATTTCTAAAGTAAGCTTATATTAAAACTAATATAAACTATTATGTACATTTACATCATCTATATATATTTACATTTCCTTTCAGTAACTTATACATTTATTTTTAAATTCTTTCAGACACTTTTCATTCTTCATACATTCAGGCATCTCATTATACATTTTTAAATTCTTATACATCAAACAATTTTGCGACTCAGCTCTTTTCAATAATGGTAGTCTTATTTTATCCTTTTGTCTAGTAGCATATTCATGACAATTTTTGTTTAAGACAACCTTATCCTTAAAATATTTTGGTAATTTATCGTGAAAAAATTTATGTATAAATAAATATGCTAACAATACCTTCCATTTTATGACAAGGAACTTTACATGTAAATCAGCGACAGAATATTTTAAGACAAATTTAAGTATAATATTATATTCCGGTTTTTTTGTGCAACTTTCCCAAAAAAAAATTATGCATATACATTGTTTTGCTTACTCACCTTGGTAACACGAAAAAATGTACAGGTATTGTATCATAATAGTATAGCATAAAGCTACGTTTATCGCGTGGTTAAAAATATTTTAGGAAAACTGGCATTATACAAGAGTTGAATAATCGACATTTCGTTTTGACCGAGTATAAACTAGAGTTCCAGACAACACGCATGCCAGTTTTCCTATATGGGTGCGAATCTTGGCACCTTTTCAAAGCTCAAAACACCAAACTTCTGAGTTTTGGGAGTAAGTGCTTGAGAAGAATATTAGGTATGGTATAAGCCGGTTCGATTTTATAACTAACATTGAAGTCAGTCCGAGAACGGACGCAGCAGCCTCCTATAACGAGCGTCTTGAGGATGCGGCGGTGGTCCTGGCTTGGACACGTGCTGCGCATGCCTCGGGAGAACCTAAACCCAAGTTGCCTCTTCTTTAAACCTGCGGGATCACGCCGTCCTGGAAGGCCGATCTTTCCTCAATGACGATCTTTATTCGGCGGAATTAAGGGGCGCTGGATTGACATGGGAAGAAGCGAGAGTGCTGGCTGGCGATAAGGTCTCCTGGAGGCAACTGGTGATGTCCACATGCTCCACTTAGGAGCGGATGTGGAAAAATAAGAAAAGAAGAAGAAGAAGAAAAGAAGAAAAATATTTTTTGTTTTAGTTGATTTTCACAGAACCACAGAAAAAAAAGTCAGTTATAATTATTTTACTTACATATTATGTACTTATGTATATGTAGGTATTAATAATTGAAAATTTAATGTAGATTACCTATAAAATAAATCACGGATCTCCACAGCTGCCTACTCGTACGGGGAGATGGTAGATATAAACACTAGATTTGGAGATCGTGCTTTTGCCACTACCGGCCCCTCTGCCTGCAACCAATTGCCTTCAAACTTACGAATCATCGACAGTCCCAGTCAGCTCAGATCCCAACTAAAATCCCACTTCTTTAGACTATTATACCCTCAATTTTAAATCTGGAAATATAATATATCACTTTAGTGTAGTTAGAATGTTAGTTTAGGTAGACGACTGTAAAGCGCCCTTGCGGTGATTTTTTACAAAAATGGCGCTATATAAAGCAGCCAAATATTATTATTATTATAAGTAGTAGTAGAAGTATATTTTTTTTCCTGTTTCTATTGTAATATGTTAAAAAATGAAACGACGACATCTAATATCCAACTTTATTAACTGTGACGTCACACATCGGATATCATTGAGATAAGTATTTAATATGTTCCGACATAATATTATGTTAATAGAGTTTTACACGGCATGGGCCCACGCTTTTCATAGATCTATAAAAAGATCTCAGTTCATTTACGGGTGACGCCCTATTTACTACAAACCATCATCTACATTTTCAAGAGGTTAAAAAAATGCAATCAAATTGTGCCACTGTGAAGAAAGGGTGAAATTGACTGTACTGTGAATTAAATCAACACAAATGCAACGGCATATTACAAGTCAATAAAATAATTTTATATGAAATACTTCAAACGTTTTTTTAATAATGAAAGATTTATAGTCTAAAAAATTTATAAGAAATTAATGCAAGTTAGAAATTTAAAACTTATAATTTCTTAGTTTGATAATTTCGAAGTAATTTTTTATTTAATGATTTGAATTTGAAAATTCATTATTTAATGTTTTGGAATTTAACCATAAACAAGTACCTAGGTACCCACTTAAATTCAATATTTGAAAATAAATTATTTTAAGTTTCGGAATTCAATCATAAATAAGTACCTAGGTTCCTACTAATCAACGAAAAGTTACATCATCTTTTTTCACGACAGCGAAACGTCGATTTTGCTTATTTTAGTTAGACATAAAAGGTCCGAAATGCAGTTTTCTTTTTTGCATAGCATCGGGGAGGCATCTTCAAGACAGTAACAGAAAAATAATGTTTTATTTTCTATTTATCAAAATACCCTGCTACCGCATATCCTCACAATTTATGTAATCCGAAACACAACAATAATAATGTATGTGTACGCATCTAATTTTAACTGAATAAAATATTTTTTTTTGATATTTTTTTTGGATTTTTTTATATTTTTGTTATAATATACATAAGAGGTAAAACAGAGTTTAAAAAAATAAAGGATAATAACATAGCACTGAAATACATATTAATGCATTAAATATAAACAGGAAAATCCCACAAAGGCACAGCCTGTTCGTAGGTATACAAGAAAATGTTAATGAGTTTTCGCTCCTATAATAAAGAGTTTTAATATTTTTGTGTAACATAAGAAAGAGAAAATAAAATATTCTGTAAAAGATTAAATGGTTATTTTTTTATACTAATTAAAAAAGGAAATAAAAAATATTTAAAAAAAACATTGAAATATTCCTTATTATTAAAAGGCAACAAAATATATCATAGATTTTTTTTTATATCTTTACTTTGAATTCAGGATAGTGCGTGTTTTATAAAAAACGAAGATTTTGAAAGTTTGAAATCAATGAAATATTATCAGTAAAAAAAGAATTAAAAATTTTTGGGCCTATAAAATATGCATGGCTTTGTGCGAGCCTCGTTTAACAATGTGGTATTTCTAACACAAGATTCCTTCTTTGACTTGATCCATTTGAATTACTTGTAAATAAATTTTGGTTCTTAAATATATATTTTAAATTTTGAAAACAATATATTTTTCTTATGTCTAAACGTTATGCTTCTTGGAATAATTGGAAAGAGGGAAAAGTGCGATTTTTGTGAAGTATTATTTTTAATACAAATTTTTGAACAGTTGATAACAAAATTTTAATTGTGTTCATTCAATATATATAATACGAGTATGTACTCATATTTCAACTCGTATCTTAGAAATTATGTCAATTTACATATCCACTGTAAGTAAATCTACGACAATCTCGTCTCGATGTCTACACATTATGATCAATATGGGTTATTTTAGAGTTGTGATTTCATTCAATCTAAATTTAAATTAGATGTAGGTATGTAGTCTTGTTATTATGCATGGAATAATATTCTCTGCATGGGTACCAAATAGTCACTTTATTTATACAATTCCATAATTGCGGACTGTACTTATTATTATTATGGATAACTTATATGGCGCCATTTTCGTATTAAAATACCTCAAGGGCGCTTTAAATAGTGATTCTATTGTAGAATTAATTTAATTAAAGCTTTTAAATTTGTAATTTAATTAAAGCAATTTATTTTGTTGTCATATGCTACGGATTTATTCAAATGATTTAGAGAACAAGTGGGTTTTAAGTTTTTTCCGAAACATCACTTTACTTTCACAGCCTCGCACCTCTACTGGGAGAGCATTCCATGCCATGCGCGTTCACTAAATTTAGTGCGCTGTTTACGTAGAGGTATAATAACTTTTCCTCTCGCCGTAGACGTAGCTGATCTAAGCGTGAGACGCCTGTCAGCTAGTTCATCTTTAATGCATAGTTCCCTTAGATATTCCGGGGCAGAGTTGTGCATTGACTTATACATAAATTTGTTAAATGCAAATACAAATATATGAAAAAAAATGTTTTTCATAGCAATTATTATTAAAAAAAATAAAACCGTAAATAGAATAAAAATTAACATAAATGCATCAAGATGTAATATTATTATTTGTTATATGTACATACCTCAATGCATTTATTATATTTTCGGCATCAATATTTTTTTGAAGTAAAATTGTAAACTAATTCATAATGATTTAAATTTGATAATTTAAGTAGCCACTTCGCACACTGCGTAACGTTCACCATTTTCCTATGTTTGAACTTCTACATTTCCTTAACCCCTCCATTTGTTTCTTTTTGAGACGTAAAAGAGCTGACATTAGCCAATGGCAAGCCACTCGTCCGTGAGCTTTGTAGCTGCAAGACGATTAGTAATCTAGCTTCAATATGTAATAATAATAATTATATTTGGCTGATTTATATAGGGCCATTTTTGTGAAAAATCACCTCAAGGGCGCTTTACAATTGTATACTTAAACTTACATTTTAACTAAACTAAAGTGACATGTTATATTTTTTTATTTAGAATTGGGGGTATGATAATCTAAAGAAATGAGATTTTAGTTGGGATCTGAACTGACTGGGACTGTCGATGATTCGTTAGTTTGAAGGCAATTGGTTCCAAGTAGAGGGTCCGGCAACGGCAAAAGCACGATCTCCAAATTTAATGATTGGGGAGCGCCGGATTTCGACAAGTTTTCCTTTTCCTGAATCAAATGCTGACCTAAGAGTAGATTTTATTTGACATGTATTTTCCCTAATACAAAGGTCCGATAAGTATTTTGAAGCCATTTCATGAAGGGATTTGAATACTGTCTAACAAAGCTTGTATTTTATTCTCTCTAGGCTTTTTAACCGGTTCAAATTTTCCTCTTCCTGAATGTTATCAACTATCAAATAACTAAATTGTGTAAATGGGGTCCAGAATTTCAACCGTTCACGCGCTTAGTAGCTGCACGACTTGTTTTTTTTATCTAATTCATATTTCAAAAATTATTTTAATGTCAATTACCAGCCTTCATCGTTAAATTAAAACAATGTAACTGGGAGCTAGATTTCTTAACGGCCAGGCGCTCGGTACCTGCCAGACGTGTTTTGATATTTATATACTGTACAGCATACATATGATGAATGTTACACAGTGTGTAGTAAAGTGGGCATTTAAACCAGCTATTGACAGGTCATAAGCCCTGTAAATGCCTAGACTTCCGTATTCCCTTCTTTACGGTATTCTCCATCCCTGTTGTAATTTGTTACTCCAACTATAATAATAATAATAATAATCAATTTTCACCTCTGCCATCACTTTATGAGATGAAAATCGATTTTTATTGGGCTTCTTAAAAGAATGTACCAAAATGCAGGTCCCTGTCAAAGCGCAGCTTCTGTTGCAACACGTGTGCGTGTGCTGTGTGCATACTGGCCCTTCTGCTGCACTCTTTCCTCTATACTTTTCTCTCTTTATCACCATCTTCAGATGATTCCAACTTTTATAATTTGCGTGAAAATTATCGTTGGTATTTTTATTTCAGGACATGTCGTTTTATTTATACTATTTTTTTATTATTAAAATACCAGTGTGGTAACAAATTGGCAAATTAGTGCCTTTCTAGAAGGCTTACTATGGAAAGTATATCTGTGAATCCAACCAACGCAACAATTACCAAAAAGGTGTATTCAATCAAAAATTCGTTGTTTTTGACCACTTAATATTTATTTTATTACCGACCAATAGTGAGTAACACAAGCTTACTATCAAGGCACGATTCTGAATGCGAGAGGTAAACTTCAGTATTTTCAAAAACCCGACTTTTCAGAAGAGACAAATTAGTAATTTTCTATGCTTTACAAAACATCTGGTATTTTTTAAGGCGAGGCTTTAAAGTATTTTTTTAAATGATGTATGACGTAATTTATATGTTATTAATGTTATAATATTTTCTTTTTACTTTTTAGACATATTTAAAACTCAAAACTGAGTCACATTTGTTCACCCCTAAATATATTCATAGTACAACATCAAATGTTAAATGGGAAAACAGCAATCAAACCAAAAGATTTTTTATGCATGAATGAAAAAAAAACACACTTTTTTATAAATTTAAAAAAATAGTGTTAAAAAAAATTAAAAAATAGCGTTATTTATTAATTATATAAATATTTTGGTTAGGAAAATATGGTTAAATACTTTTTAAATAATAAAATGTTTGAAGGATACATATATATCAACAATATGTTTTCGTTTACATCAATTTACTACCATATAAAATTAGTTAAAATTTTTGATAAACCAAGTATTTTTTCAAAGAAAATAACAAACTATACTATGTGATTTTATTTAAAAAGTAGGTAGTTATAAATAAAACTGGAATATTTTTCTATTAAAAAAATATTTAGTTGATTTTTTTTGACTTTTTAAAGAATTGCATGTTTTATTATTGTCCTTTGCCTCCAGATATTTATTGAAATATATGTATGCTTATGTAATAATATTTTATTTTTGCTATTATTTAATTATGTTCATGCTTCCACTTTCCATTGTGTTGTATCCTAACTTGGCCCTTGGCCTCATACAGTTTGGGATACGTTATTTTTTTTTTTTAAATACCTATACGTATTTGTAAGAAAAAAAAAAGTGGTGTGGAGTTACTGTAAAAAAAATATAATTTAATTAGTAGTAAATTATTTCGTCATTATTTGAGGGACGAAAAATTTGGTTTTCACAGTAATAACTCAATTTCAAAATATTTGAAGTTTTCATAGTTAACGTCTACAGAATTTAGTAATGAATTCTACCTCAATAAATAAAGCTAACCCTCCTAATGAAGATGGATTCTAAGAAATAATAAATTAATAATTATTATCATTTAATTTTTCTAAATTGACAATTATTCTAAACTACTACTACTACTACTACTACCATCACGCCATTTCCCCGTAAGGGGTAGGCAGAGAGAATGGACCGCCACACACGTCTATCCTGGCATACAATCCTAGCCTCTTCCACATTCATACATCTTGTCATACATGCCCTTCGGTTCTGTCTGCTTTTGACATGACCAGACTTAAGATTTTGGTTTATCTGATCATGCCACGTCTTCCTTGGTCGTCCTCGTCTAACGTTGCCGTTCATTTTTGCCATATATACTTGTTATTATTCTAAATAATTATTTAATACCCTAGCATCAAACACAAAACCTGCATTCCACACAATTAATAATAAATTTGGTATATACCAATCACATCGTTGTAATTGCGATTCAATTAACATAGCAAAAACTCAAATGAACTTTCATATTAGAATAAAATAACACTTAAGATGCCTTAATAATAATAACTTTTCCGCATTCACAAACCATCTGTAATAAAATAATCATAATTTTGATACATTCACTAGGTCACAGCTTCTAAGCTTGTCTAATGTTTATATTTTATTGAAAATAAAATATAAACATTAGACAACATAGAAATCACAGAAATTTAAAAAAAAGATAAATAAATAATGAATAAACAATATTCGCAATATTCCACTCATGTCTCTTTTTAGAATTGTAAATGATCAACTTTAAAACTCCATCACTCCTCTTCCCATACTTTCACAAACATGAAATACTACTGGACAAAATAAGTTTACTTATTATTCGTATATGTAATAGATTTAGTATTTAAAAGACGGTATTAAAATAATTAAATATGATAATATTGATTACTAAATTGTGCCTGGATAAGGAATCTTGTGTAATTTTGAAACCGGTAACTAATTAAATAAATATAAATTGATTGATAAAAAAAATCCATTTTAATTTTAAATTTGTTTAAAAACACCAAGTTAGCGCTTCAAATATGAATTAAAAAATAAATTCGATTTAATACTGCATAGAATCACTTTAGTCGACGGCCTTTGAAGAAGGTATATTAGGAAAATGGGGATTTGTAAATTATCCGTTATAATGAATTTGATACTGAAAAAAAATGAAACCTAAAAACTCATATTTTCTTAAATAATATCAATAAATTTGATAATATTATGATACAATATCCCTGATCGTCTGCCGTAAGAACAGTCTCGACAGGAACAATGGCTTTATGGAATTTGTATGGGGGAACCACATGCCGGATTTTTTTCGCCGTCCCATCAATCCCCATAGAACTTTATGTCGCTCGCCTCCTCGTTACCAACTAATCCCCATCATGTGTGTTACGCACACAGATACGTGCACACGTACACATCGCACCTTTAGGACGAAAACGACTCAACTATTTGGGAAACTGCAAAAGAAGAATGTAAATTGTGACACTTTCGTATTCTTTTGTCGATTGTTTCGTATTTTTCGAAATAAGCAACAAAGTTAAAAATTATACCGAAGCCATTCAGCTTTAAATTTATGAAAAAAAGCGTAATAAAAATAAATTATTATAAGTTTCAACATGTCATTTTATTAATGAGTCATTATTAGATTGAAAAAAAAAACAAACAAACAAATGCACTTTGATAAATAAGATAATGACATAATTTTTATTAAGTCAGATCGAATCACCAAACACATGTTTTTATTTATTCACGAAATGACATAAACTTAAATAAGTTACTAAGACTATCGGTTAGTCGGAACGAATCAATCACAAAGCTAAATTAATCATTTTAATATTTAAAAAAATAAAGTAAAGTTGCCATTTGTATCGGAATAAAATGGACTCAACTGGATTTTGGTCACTATATGTTTGTCTGCGTTGCGTCCTTCATAAAGCAATATAAACACAACACTAATGCGTCGCTTCCGAACTGTCACGGAACCTAAATTCTCAAAGTAACAAAGAGACCGATGTAACGATTTTGTCCTATTCCCATCCGAATGTTGCATTTTTTTAATGCAGAAAGATGGATAATGTTCATTGAAGTCGTTTAATGATCTTAACTTATTTTAAGGTTTTTTTGAGTTAAGTCGTTTTCGTTCCAAAGGTGCGACACGTCCTCTGGTCTGGGTAAAAGTACTTAGTCAATACAATCAAGACACAAATACTCAGGTACCTGCACAATAAATAACAATTGAGTATTGATATCTAAAAAGTGACCAAGATTTTAGAATGGAATATCGACAGAAATCTGCCCATCTTATTTTTTTGTGTTTTTATCAACTGCAATAATTTTAATATGAAGCCATATAAAAAACTCTATTGGGGAAGTGAAAATGACTAAACACTGAGTGCTCGGCCAGAGTGCAGAGCGTTAGTGTTTGTGGTGCGGGCGCGGGACGCGGCGGGGCTCGGTGTCTGCGCGCGGGCGCCCCGCGCGATTAAACCACGCGGTTTGCGGGGAAGTCAAACTAGTTTGGTCTTGATGCGCGCGACACGGCGTTTTGTGGTACTTGTGTATATTTTCAAACTAGCGGTGTTGTATGGTGTATATAGGTAAATAACTTAGCTATAAAACATTTTTTTTTTAGGTAATATAAAATTTCGAGTAAAAAGTATTTAAATGGAAGCAGAGTTTGCTGAACTTGGAGCAACTATGATAAATAAATGAGTTTTTAAGAAAGTTTTGTTTTGGCAATAATATCTATAGTCAGGGTTTATGTTCAAGGCACACGGAAGGAGTTCGGTAGTGTGTTGTGATTCTGTTGAGTACAGATATAAATTGGCTGGTGGTGTTTTTTTGATCAAAACTCAACCGGGCAGCGTCAAACACATTACCGCATTCCTTCCGTGCATCTTGAACGAAGATGCCGCCTATATCTATTTACAAAAAACTGAACACGTCGCGCGTCGTATTGATTTAACGAGACAATTTATTAAAGTGTGAAAAAAAATTGATCGAAATTTTGAACTTTGATATTTTGAAAATAGAACAACAACAACAAACCTTCACGCCCTTTCTCCGTAGGGGTAAGCAGAGAGTATACAGACCTCGCTTGCTCTACATTCTGCTTCTCATGCACGCACGCCGATTATTCCTACTCTTGAAATTTCCATCTTCAAGTATTATTATAAGTAAAATAATGTATCTACTGGAAATCGCTTCTGGCTCAATTGAACGTAGTTATGCAGAAAGCAGCCAGCCATAGAAAGGCGAAACTAAGATAATAGCACTTTTATGAAAATAGTTAATTTTTAAATGTACACAACAGTTGGACTGTTTTTTACTTTGACAAATGATAATAAATAAAAACATTAGTTTTATCTATAATACAAAAAAAAAATATTCATGTATTTGACCAGTTCTAATAAATTTTGAAGTCTGGCTGACCACATAGCCTAAAAAATGCATTTTATTAATTAAATATTGAATTATACCTCATTTCAACTATGAATGTATGCGGTGACATTCTGTTTTACTTTTTTTTTTTTATATGCTTTTTTAAACTAATGAATTTATAAAATTAAAATACTTATGTATTTATCCAGTTTAATTTATTTTACAGAACTAGATTTTTAGAGGCATTAATCTTCTTATCAGCATCTATACCGTCAGATTTTTTTTAGTACTGAGGCTGTTGTCTGAAAATCGAAAAAATCTGTTATTGTTTTCATTTTACGTTTTTTCGTTTGTAGATAAATATTTGCTGTATTACTGTTGGTGTCCAAAATACATCAAATTAAATAATCAAAAAATAAAACCTGATTCCAAAATATAAATCATCGGCATGAGTAATTTTGTAGGGTGTATTTACACTACAAGTTAAATAACAGCTATGAGCACTGTATTCTAAAATTAGATAGTTTTATTTGAGTGTAACATAAAGGGGTCTCAAAATGCATGTCCCATAAAGTATTTGTAGGGGATATTGATTGCTGCTCATTAATTTTGGAATTCTTTTCTATTCCTAAGCATTCCATGGTCTATCGAGCTTAACTGAGCTGGAGACAGCACAAAGCTGAAATGAATACCTAGATTAGATTTAAGGTGTGACTTACCATAATAAAACTTTCTGTTTGGTCTTAAAAAGTATTGAGGTCTAAATGAACAACAGACACTTTTACTCCCTTACTGAATGCATCCCCGTTTAAACAAATATTGCTTCGCTCTCAACAAAAAGAGCAAATCACGTTAACATGCTGATTACGTTTTTAATTAAACGTTTCCGTGTAAGACATAGCTTTCAAACAGTTTAATAAATCGCCATATGTATTTATTTTTTTATTATCATGTTATGTTACATACACAACATTATAATTTATACAAAGTTGCTTTGACTGCCTAACTAGGGTTATTTACCCCGTTTTAAGACAGTCAAAAAAATATATAGAAACAGTTATAAAGATAGAGGACAAAGTAAAAAATGTAGTAAAAACAAGGTAAAAATGTAGTAAAAAAACGAGGCAAAAATATAATAAAAACAAAGTAATAAATGTAGTGAAAACTTAGTAAAAAAAAATTAAAACTCAGTAAAATGCAAAATAAAAACAGAATACATAGTAAGAAACATATTTAAAGTCATAGTAAAAAATAAATATATGTGAATAGCAAAAAGCACATTTAAAAAAAAAACATAATAAAATACTGAGTAGAAAAAGAAAAAAAAAACATATTAAAAAATAAAGTAAAAGATGTAATAAATAAATACATAGTAAAAACAAATTAAAAAGTCATGAGGATCTTAAAAAATTAAATCAGTAAATTCAGTATTGCTACAAAGATCAGTATTGATATATTAGTATTTTAAAAATCAGTATTGCCACATAGATTTAGTTTACCAATTTTAAATATGAAAACAGAACATGTGAATAGAATTTTTTTTTATCTAGGAGTACCTTGAATGTATAATTAATTTACTCGTGTAATTTTTAAAAAACCTTTTAATTAAACATGCTTTACAGTAGTAATCACAGCAGTGAATAATTTATATCGTATTACGTAATACTGAATATAATGGAAACTAAACTATTTACTGAAAAAAAAACAAGAAGAATTAAGAACTATCATTCCCTTGCGTATTGAATAGTGCATAAGACACTTTTTTCTATTACAATCTACATTTATAATTTTTTAATGTTATATCTTAAAAAAGAGACTTGTTTTTGTGCTTGGAGAGAGACTTACACTGTTTTATTTATTTAATAATTTTAAGTTATATTATTTTGAATAAACATAAGAACAAATTAAAATTATACGAATTAAAAAAAAAACGGAAAATGATTTTACAGTTTTACTAATTAAAATAGAATGCTGTTTTTACTTGGGTTCAAAAAAAATATTTTCGTTTACTTTGAATTTATTCACTTGTACCTACGAGTATATTAGTATTAATAGTTTTATACTATATACTATATACTATACTATATCACTGAACAGATAATTCAATATTTGTGTACTTTACCATATAAACGATTACCTTCAATATAAAACAGATGATCTGAAAAAAAAATAAGAAAAATAAGTCGAGAAGAGAAGTCTTATCATTTATATTATACAGGGCTTATGTCCAGTCATTGTCTAGATTAAATTATCAACCAACAATATAAAATGATACGTCGGTTGATATTCTTTTTTTTCGGATAACTTGATCTAGTGATTACATAAATATTATTCGCAATTAAAAAATACGATTGCTAAAAAAAATGTTTTAAAGTAAGAAAATTTAATTGACGAACTACTAATTTTGGCTTTGATAAAAATATTTAAAAAAATAATATTCAATTAAAATTTGTTTTCTCGCACCAAAAGTGAATAGAAATAGAAAAGGAGCATTATGAAGACACAGGGTTGGAGTGGGGTTGAAAGTGAGAAGGGTGGGGGAAGATTTAAGAGCTCAGGGGTGGAGCTAAACAGCCCTTGCAATATTCAGGATTCAGGGGGCAGGCCTTCGATAACAATAAGACGGAAAAAAAATATCGACTTTTCTAGATATTATAAACTGGTAGATACAATTAAAAACAGAAAGTCTTCCAATTTGTTTTGGTTATATTTATATTTTATATGAATTTAATCACATTTTGCTTAATTTTTGATTGAACATTTGAAATTTAGATCTAAAATTTTTTGCAACAGAGAGGGAAAACTTTTTTCAAAACAAACAGAAGAAAACATGGAAGTCAAGGCATTTACAGGACCTGTCGTTGGCTGGTTTCAGTGGCCTGAGTTAAGGAAATGTAGATGTTTAAAAATAAGCAGAATGGTATATGCAACACTGTGTGTAAAGTGGCCACTTAAACCATCCAATGATAGGTTATTAGCTCTGTAAATTCCTAGACTTCCATATTCCCTTCTCAATGATGCTTTCCCTCTCTGCTGTAAGTAATAAGTTTACATCTGAATGACTACTTAAATAAATATTAGGGAAGAAATCTAGCCTGTCTGCAAACATTTGGACGTACTCAAAACATTGTTGATTTGAAATTCCGATTAAGATTTATCGACCATATCGAAAAGTTTCTTATCGTTTATTTGTAATCCCGTGTAGGGGCGGTAGTGTAACAGGAAGTGAGTAAGTATGAAAGGGAGACAGAGATGATATCATGAAACTCGAGATGCCTAATCAATTGAGTTCACATAATGTGTTTTATTTTAATGCCCTAATTAAGTACATAATTGTATTTTTAAATAAAATTATAAAATTGTGACTTAAAAACACAATTTTAGAAAACGTCGTATCTATCTATTATTTGGGAATTTAAATTTGAAGATAATAAATTGATACACTGCCTTTTAAAATTTAAAAGTGTTATCGTCTTTATATATAAAATTCTTCGGTAAGTGTGATGTCACTGAACTCCTTCTTAACGGCTTAACCTATTTACGTGTGGTTTTCAGCGAAATGTAGATCTTTGCGCTGCACGTGTTTGTAGGTATTAAAATTTTCAATCTCATCTTTAATAAAAAAGTTGAAGCTTTTTGAATGTTTACAAACACCGTGAGCTTTTTATGTATCCCATTCAGGTTCTTTCCTTAAATTCATATTTTCATTTAATTTTAGTTTTATTTAATTGATGAAAGATGGCGGAGTTCTATAATTAAGGATATGTATAAAGAATGTTACCAATGATTTATTAAAATTGTATGCGTTTTATGTATCCTCGTTGAACTTTAAAATATAATAAAAACAGATAGTTGGAAAATTTATGTGACGCCATTTTTGTGGAAATCACGTCTTGCAACTACAGAGCGCATGGACGGTTGTGATTCTAGTTCCTCGTTTCCAATTAAGATAGATTAAAAAATACAACAGATATGAGCTAGATTACAGCACGTCTTGCAGCTACAGAGGGTATGGACGGCAAAATATCTAGCCCCCATTTACACATTTTAAAAATTGACATATAAATTGAGTGTATTAATGATATTTACAAAAAAATGAATAATAAATAGGAGTAAGATTACAGCACGTCTTGCAGCTACTAAGCGCATGGACGATTGGAATTATATACCCTATTGACCAAATTAAGGTATTTTATATTTGATATATGGAAGCTAGATAACCAATCATCGTGCAGCTACAAAGCGCATGTGAAATGAAATTGTGAATTGAAATTCCAGCAAGATATCAATAAATTTACAAAAAATAAACTTAAATATAGAGCATATTAGTAAATTTGTCAAGTGTTAATTCCAAGAAGTAAGCAATAAAAAACTAAATAAGTAAAGCACTGTTTCAACCCTATGGTTAACAAAAGGAGATATAACGATGGTAGTCCCGTGGCTAGTGTTGCGGACTCACGGATCAGAGGTTCGAACCCCACTCTACTCCAACTTGATTCCCATTTTCTAATAGTTAGTTATTTACAGCTCGTTGAAAATGACTCCGAAAATCGAAATATTTGGGTAAATAATAAGAACGTAAATATTTCCTTTTTAAAAAAAAAAAAAATTAAAAAAGATGTCCAAAGATAAGCTTTCTTAGATAGTAGGTAGATACCGCCACCATTTATATATATATTTGGATTTGTGTTATTTCATGACAATGAACGACTCTTAATATTGTTAAAAAGTTTGTATATAAACCATTGTTTCTTTTGACTTAATTACTTTTTTTCTTTCCATGTGTCGGGAGAAATAACTAATTTATTGTGTGTACCTGTCGATAAAAACGTACTTTTTGTAAAAATCGCTATAAAATTAAATAGCACTATTTCTAGCGTTTTAAAAATAAGTGAAGTATATGCAAAAAAAACGATAAATCTGTAACAGAACCAAAAAAAAATTTTTTTTGACCCTACAATGCCCAATGTAAACGGTCGGGTTCATACCAATAATCGGTGTATAAAGGTGCTTTCAAACATGTTTATCACTCGGCGACTGGTTTATTATATTATATACTTACTAACCATGATAATTTATTTAAGAATGTCACCACCAGGGTGGAAAATTTGGGTAAAATTTAAAATAAAAAGTCAGTTCAGGGGAAAGTTATAAATATTTGGGTATACACATAGATTATGGACTAAAATGGGTAAAACATATACCTAAACTAACAGACAAACTCAGATATTTATCTTATGTTTTCCAAAGACTGAAAAATATTTTAAGCAAAGAATAATTTGAAATGTTATATTACGCTTTAATTCAATCTTCAATCACATATGGTATAATAGGATGGGGAGGAGTCTTGGACGTGCATAGTCGCTCAATAAAAATTGCACAGAAAAGTATTATTAAGATCATGTACAAAAAACATATTTCCTAGATCATGTACTAAAGACTATTTTCCGGTAATGCCCTTATACGTGGAGAGTGGACTCCCTAATTTTAGAAAATTATATTTATTTCAGTGCCTGAAATATGTTTACTTAAATAGGAAATTATTTAGTAATAAGTGATAGTGTACTGTCAGTTCCAGGATGCACAACTAAGTTCGCACAAAGGCACTCCTTACATGTTGGTCCAAGATCTTTCAATCTTCTTCCTAAAGAATTTCTTGTCTTGGATTAGCATGGAAGGAATAAATAGACACCATCTTTAAAAAAAATGAATTAAAATTTATTATGAAATTCTGCAAATAAATCATGTCTTTTGTTCTATCAGCATATGTTAATCTTGTTTATTTTTCTATTTTCATGGTTATGTTATACCATATATATATGCTATAAAATTTTAAATCATTAAAGCAGGAATGGCCCACGCTCAGACGCTGAAGTCTTTGGGGGCATTTTTTCCAAATTATGTTATAGCTCATATTTAAGATATATTTTTTTTAGTATATTTTTGAAATTTTAATTCTTTGTATGTGTGAAAAAATGTACAAAAAAAAAGTTACACGTATATTGTTTAAAAGGGTAATGTAGCTAAAGTCAAAGGGTGATTTCTGTGTATTTTTTTTTAGATTTGATGTTATAGTTGTTTCCGCAACTTTCATTATTATTTTATAAGATTTTCAAGAGAATTATAATTTCTTGTTTTCCTTAAAAATGTTTTTTTTGTTGTTCTTAACCTTTTTTCCAAAGTGTCCAAATGTAAACTACTTGCTCCTAATATCTACATTAACAAAAAACAAACATTGCACAAACAATGAAATTTGGTAAGTGTTACAAAACTCATTGTACTTGAGTTTAAAATTGTACAATAAGGTACATTAAGAAATATTAACATGTAAAATAATATTACAATCAAATATAGAATACATGTACTCGTATGCGTAAATATTAACGTTCTTGTGATTGACTTAAATATTTTGGGGGCGTTCTCAATAAGTTGTAAATAACTTACTAATATTTTATTTTATTTTATTTTATTAGGTATATCAACAGTTCTACATACATATTTTTAGTAAACAAACAGATTTAGTGTATAAACTCAGAACTAATAACAGATTTCCACATAGTATACAAAGTTAGTAAAGAAAATATATTATATATCAAATACATACATACAATTTATACATATAAAAATGTTATTTTCATGTACTCAATAATCAAAGATTATAAAATGAGAATCAAGTTGGCCTAGAGTGGATGTTCATATCAGATGTTATGAACTAACTCTTCTCTCCTTTTTTATTCATATAAATACATCAATATTACAAAAAAATACAATAATAACGTATTACAAACTCTATGACGCCAAGTGCCCTGTATTGAGTTGGGAAACAATGTAAGTGGAGGCACATACAGAATTAGCTGCTCTGTAGCTGCAAGACGTTCTGTAATCTAGCTCCTAACTGGTATAATTTTTTATTGATCTCAATTGAAAACGAGGAACTAGAATCCCAACCGTCCATGCGCTCTGTAGCTGCAAGACGTACTGGGATATTTATTAATTGTACAGCGCCCTTGAGGTGATTCTCACAAAAATGGCGCTATATAAATTATCCAACTATATATATATAAGGTATCCAAAATAAAACACTTTTATTGGATTTCATTCTAGATTTATTTTAAAACAATATATGTGACGCGTTTCGTCTTGTTAAGACATTATCAATTTATTTTAAATGTTAACTAATAATAATAATTATGGATAACTTATACAGCGCCATTTTCGTAATATAATATCTCAAGGGCGCTTTACAATGTGATTATATAAAGATATAAATTTAATTTTAACTTTTTGATTCAAGAAAAATAATGTACTTTTTCATATTACTTTTCCAGCACATGCTAAGTATTTATTCAAATGATTTAGAGAACAAGTGGGTTTTAAGTTTCTTTCGAAACATCACTTCACTTTTACAGTTTCGGATTTCTGCTGGGAGAGCATTCCATGCCGTAGGGCCTGCGACAAATGCACGTTCGCCGAATTTAGTGCGCTGTTTGCGTAGAGGTATGACAATTTTTCCTTTCGACGTAGATGTAGCTGATCTAAGCGTAAGACGTCTGTTAGCTAGTTCATCTGGAATGCAGAGTTCCCTTAGATATTTTGGAGCAGAGTTGTGCAGTGACTTATACATAAGCCAACAGAGTTTGTATTCCACCCTCTGTGGAAAACGTAGCCAGTGCAATTCCCGAAGTAGTGGAGAGTTATGACTGAATTTAGAGATTCCAAAAATAAGTCTCGCTGCGGCATTTAATACAGCCTGTAGGCGAGTCATTTTTAACAAAGTTTCCTTATATACTAACAATAATTGCTGTTTAATAGTGTATGTGCAAAATAGTGCTTATATTTTTTGGGGGATCTAACAAGTATTGAGGATTTTTATATAGACCAAGATAAGTAAAGTAATTAAAAATCAATTAGTTTATTCTGAATACATTTTATAAGGTACATTATGGGTATATTGGGAAAGCCAAAGCCTTTCATTATTAAAAATATTTGAAGAGGTTAAAAGGTATTTAAAAAAAAGTAGACTAAAATCCAATCAAAGTGTTTTATTTTTGATACCTTACTAAATTTTGAACTTAATAGTGATGCTCGATAATTTGATAATATTTATTTTAATTATTGCCAATCGAAACATAAAATTATTTATTAATCTATTAACTAAATAAAATATATGTAAATGTACTGCTATTATTATTTTATAACACTAAATTATTTTTATTTTTAATTCATAAATTAATTAACAAATTGAATAATGAAAATATTAAAGAGACAAATTAAACTTTTAGATACACGATCTCAACTTTGCTGCAACATGTTTTTTTGAAAAGCTTATCTGTATAGTATTTTTTGATATGCAAACATTTTTATCATGTATTTTGTCTCATAATATTTATTAGATGTGCCGTTATATTTATAAATGAATTAAGTCCCGACTTAACACGGAATTTTCTAACGAGTCGGGACATAAAACATAATAATGTGATATAATAGATTGTCATTGTCTATAATAAATTATCGGCCCCGTGGTGCAATGGTCAGCGCGTTGACCTACCATGCGAGAGGTCTCGGGCTCGATTCCCGACATCGTTGATATGAAATATTTATTTAAAGGGGTGATTACACACCAGAATATTTCATAGTCCCTGGACTAGTACCTGAAGCGTAAGACTGATCATCTTACCTTCATGTAACAAAAATAATTAAGGTACGCTGCTATTGATGTACCAATGCAGTGCCCTATGAACCATCAGGTGCGGAAAGGGAATAATGATGATGATGATAATAAATTGTTTATTAAAAATAAATAAATAAAAAAGTTTAATTTTTCCTTTAAAGTAAGCCCTGTTTTTTTTGTTTAAATTCAAAATAATATAATAAAAGTCGATCCACCATAATTTTAACGTTCCATGGAACGTGGCCCATCGGGATTTGAATGATACATGTGCAATGGGCCTAAGCGTAGTAGCCCAACTTGTTTTATAGCTAAGCGGCACCTAATAACATTTTCTCTTTTAATCTTGGCACCAAAAGCTAGCAACCGTGAACTGCCACCTACGTACCTACATAAGAACATTGTAAATTGCGATACTACATTTAGAATGTGTAGATGAATAGCAATCCCAAACGATGGAATAAACTAAAACACAAAAAAAAAAAAAATACATTTAATTTTTATTTTATTTATACATAATACAAAACAATATTTTTTTATTATTTTAATTTTTTATTTGTTTTTTTTTCCATACATATATTTACATAGAAATATAATTACAAACATTGGAAAAAATGCCCACAAAGACTTCAGCGTCTGAGCGTGGGCCATTCTTTTTTTAATTATTAAAAAGTTTATAGCATATAAATATGGTATGACATGACCATGAAAAGAAATGAAAAGAAAAAGAAAAGAAAAACCAAATAAACAAATGCTGATATTACGAAAACACTATTTATTTACAGTATGCATTTATTTTTAATTTTAATTAAAAAAAATTAAGATGATGTCTATCTGTTCCTTTCATGCTAATCCAAGACCTTAAACCTACTTTAAACTGTAGCAGTGATTTAATGTTTTGTAGTTCCTTAGTTAGAAGATTGAAGGATTTTGGACCAACATGTAACAACATAATAACCTATCTCTATGAGGTTAATAGCCCAGGGTAGAGTTAGGATACAACATAACAGAAAGTGGAAGCATGCAAAATATTGAAGAATACCACAAATGAAAATTATTCCATCAACATAAACACTAACATCTGGGCAACACGCTCAATAGTACTTAATACTTATTCAAGTTCTCCCTCGAGTCACTGTGCAGTAACCTGAGGTTAGGAAATGATCGCCTTATAATTACTGTCTCTTTTCATATGATTAAAATTATGTGTGTGTCATGCTCAGTGATCTGATTAGATTACATCTCTTTCTCTCAAATGAATGTTTTATATTTTTGTCTTAGGTTACTCAATATTTTGTCATTTTCGGAGACCCTGATTGACAAAATATTTTATATAAAATGATCTAATCTACCTAAATATGTGTCATAGTTTTTTCGCAAAAATCTTAGATCACAAAAAAATATGCTAATATTTAAAGTAGTTGGCGAGATATGATTTAGTGCAATATTCATAAAATATTTTTTTATTTCTTTATTTACTGTTGATTTCCCAAATAAAATAAAATAAAATACATTTGTTTTAGTTTTCTAATTATGTTTTATTTTTTTATTAATAATGGTGTATTTTATAATTAGGTATTAAAGAGTAGATTATTAAAGTTGGCAAATGTGAGCATTTTCGACACCTAGTTCTGTTCGCGTTCAATCAAAGGAATAAAACTGCCAAAGCCGCTCGCGATATTTGCGCAGCGCACGGTGAAGATATAAATGAAAAGACAGACCGTCTGTGGTTTTTTTGGTCGGTTGTATCTTCGCAATCGCCCGGAAGAGTTTATCTTCAATCATACCGTCATGGTTTGTAATAGCGGCCTAAGATTCCGGTTCAATTATACACCCGGAACTGTACTTTTATTTCACTCGGCAATGACAAAAATATAATCGATAAATATGAAAAAATATTTTTGAAGTTTTATCGACAACTTTTCGTGTAGATAAAATAGGTAAATTTGATGTCAATATAAACGTGATGTAGTGTCAAAATACAGGAGAAGTTGATAGTTGATATTAATTTATTGATCCGTTAGCATCACTCAGATTGAAAACGTCAATTTGAACCATCCACTCAACACAGTTCCACATTCAAATTTAAATGTGGAATGTAGAATAAATTTAAATTTTGAAATGGCCATTGGCCACATTGCATTAGCGCTGTATTCATATCAAAGTGAATTTAAAAATATATAAATAATCTAAATATTACCTAAGCGTGTTTGGTATACATTATATTACGTATAAGGTGTTAAATTTGTAATATAAATGTAATAATATTCTACCTAAAACATATATTAAAATATATAATCACAATACCCCATATATAATTTCATTAACAAATTACAATTGGGATAGGGAACATTTTAAATAAGGGAATATGCAAATATAGGCATTTACAGGGCTTATGATCTATCATTGGCTGGTTTAAATGGCCTCTTTACACACTGTGTAACATTCACCATTTTGCCATGTTTGAACATCCATATTTCTTCAATTCTTCCATTTGTTGATTTGAGTGAAGTGAAGAGCTGAAACCTTTATTGTTGTGAAGATATTCATTTGACTGAATTATTTCACATACTAGGCAACGTCTGAACACAATTTTTCAATTTTAAAACATCTTCTTGGACCAGTTGGTTTTATTACAGTATTTGGACAAACTCAAATATTGTAATATAATTTTATGTTCGATATCCTAAGTCTGTTCAATTTTATGTTTTATGCTATCTCATATTTTAATATAAACATATCTACATTTTTTTTTTTTTTTTAATAACATGATCATCAAATTTTACTTTAAAATTATTGATTTATGTTTGTATACTTTTTTTTCTTTCCATTCACTTTTTAAAAATTAATTTTATTTAATTATTAAACAACCTACAATGCACTTACTTATTATTATCTTACATCTCTCAGGAAAATATTTATCCACTGTTTTTAATGATTTTTGTTTCTTGTACTTTTTATTTTAAATATGTTTTATTTCTAAAAACTATTGTTTTTTCCCCAAATAAATAAAAAAATTAAAAAACTTAAGTTATATACGTTTTTCCTACTTTAAAAATGAGCGCCAAACGTTTCATAAAATGGTAAAGGTTTGTACGTCACAAAAAATAAGATACGTTTTTTTTTGTTTTGTACAACTTTTTTTGAAAAGGACCTAAATTATGTTGTTATGGTATTTGTTACAACCAATATAGTGTAAAGTTTTCGCAAACCAAGTTTTGTAAATTTTTCTTGGAAAATAAACGTAAAAATGGAATTTTTTAATAAAAAATGATAAAAGCGCCATCTATGAATAATAACTTTCATATTTTCGTTTAGAATCACCTTGATACCCATTCACAATTCCTCTTTCTTCTCTAACTCATATAGTCTCCATGCGGCTCGACAGTGAAATCATCTCCCATCCACCATCAAAGACGTTACTACAGTGTCTCAGTTTAAATCACGTCTGAAGAAACATCTCCTTTTCCTTTATAATCTCTCTTCATTTCCTCTTTTCTCCTTTTTCCTTCTTCCCATTGAGTAGAAGTATTAATTTAATAACTAATTAATAATCATTAATTTTTTAACATTCAAAATTTTCCTCCTTTTAAAAAACCTGCACTATCCTGGATTCAAACTAGAGATATAAACTCTTTTTTTTCTATGATTTATTTTGTTGCCCTTTACTAAGTAAATTTTTTGTGTTTTTTAAAAATATTTTTTTTTTCCTTTTTTAATTACTATAAAAAAATTCCATATTATCTTTTACAGAATATTTTTTTTCTTATGTTATACAAACATATTATAACTGTCCATTGTTTATTATAGGAGCAAAAATTCATTAGCATTATCTAATATACCTACGAACAGGCCATGCCTTGGGATTTTTTTGTTTACTATTTTTCTATTAATATGTATTTCGTTGATATGAATAATAATTAATGCTTTATTTTTTTAAAACTCTGTTTTATTATTATGTTTATTGTAAGAAAACAAAAAAAAATAAATAAAAAAATATATATAAAAAAAAGTAGTAATTTATATGCAAATAGAGTTATTTTTAATGTTATTAAATATTTGTATGAAACCACTTAACACGGAACCGGTAGACATAGAAAAGTCTATAAGTGGTTATATACAAATATTTAAAAACATTTGGTAAAATGTTTGACCACAAAGTTAATGCTTTAAATATTAATAATAGAGTATATCTATTTTTACTTATCTTTAGAATTATAAAGATAAAAGTTTTATTTTATTCGTTGGCTGAAAGAAATTGCAAAAAGCCTGCCAATTTACATTTTGTACAAAAGGTTAATTAAATAAATCATTAATAATAGAGTTCTACCATATAATAAAAAAAAAATCCAAAATAATAAATGGTAAAAATTAATGTTGTATAACTGTATAGTAAATTAACTAGTGGGTAGTAATGTTATTGTTTATTTTTGCATAAAAATGTCTACCTTAAAACAGGTTGTACCTAGTTAGGCAGACTAGACATGATCCAGAGAAATCTATCACCTAAGTTTTTATGTAGTATCTAAAGTAATTGTTATGTTGTTAATAAACTATGATTATTATTATTAATATTATAATTTATTTATTAATATTTGGATAATTTATAAAGCACCGTTTTTGTGAAAATCACCTCAAGGGCGCTGTACAATAAATAAATATCCCAACATGTCTTGCAGCTACAGAGCGCATGGATGGTTGGGATTCTTGTTCCCCGTCTCCAATTATGATATACAGGAGCTAGATTACAGCACGATTTGCAGCTACAGAGCGCATAGACAGTAAGAAATCTAGCCCCTATTAACATTTCTTTATTTGATAATAAAGTTTAGAGATTTAGTGATATTTAAAAAAAAAAAAAAAAACAATAAATATAAAACTTAATGAAATAAAGACGAAAAATGACGAAACATGAATCGAAAAGATTAGAAAATAAAAATGATAGAAACAATATTTAGTTCAAGTAGCCACAAAAAACCAATTAACACAGATGGCTTAAAAATATTTTTTTTAGGAATTCGAATTAGTGTTTTGCTTTATGTCAATTCTCATGTCGTAACATCCCATAAGACACGGATATTAACGGTTTCTGAATAGGAACGAGAAAAAAAACGAAAACAAACCACTGGGCGTCCAAAATGCAGGCGCAGTGTGGGGTCCCATAAACCCACATGCATTATAGGAAATCGCCCATCTCATTTACAATTCAATGCGTTATTTGTCAGACTGGAGTTCCCATGTTATAAACACGAACGCGTGTAACTCCCTTTTCTACCGCCTTGTATTGGGGTCATTTTTACTTCACCTTTTACCTTTGAACATGGTAAACCTTAACACTTAATATGTACATATGTTAAATGAGTTTTGACTGTACAGATATGGTCCAGAGCGATTGACTTTTTAGTATGATCTAAAATGATAAAAGTAGAGATGATTCATTCGAACGAAAATAATCGAACGCATTCGAATACTAAATTCACCCGTATGAAAGTCCGAATGGAGTAATTCATTCGAATGAGTTAGTAATGGAATGAATGACAACAGTCAAACCAACAAACCATCATTTCCCGTATTGTTAATGTAGGTTAAGTGTAAATAAGCCCTTGAGGGGATTTTTACAAAAATGGCACTATATAAATATATATAATCGATGTAATTTATAAGAACCTGCTGACGAGTTGTATGTATGCAACTCAGCAGGATCTTAATTTAAGACTCTTTTGTAAATATTTTTGAAAAAAAAAAAAAAAGGGTAGGCACAGAAGATACAACGCCATATCACTCTGTTTTTGCGTACAGATCTTGCTTCCTTTACATTCTTACATATTTTTATGCACGTATGCCATTTACTCCCACTTTTGACATGTCCATCTTTAAATATTTGTTGGATTTGGTTATGCCACGTATTTCTCGGTCTTCATCTATTTCTGCATCCATCAACATACGCATCGTTAATCTTTTTAGCCATCCTTTTGTTGTTTATTCACTCTACATGTCCAAACCAATGCAGAGCTCCTTTCTTGATTTTGGCGATAATGCTTATCTCAGTCTTATGTAAAGTTCGAATCGAATTTTCTACCACACATTTACCAGAGAGATCGCATTTCGACAGCATTTAGTGTAATTTTATCATTGTTTTTCCAAAACCGTATTTCGCTCCTATACATCAGGGTCGGCACCATTATTCCATTATTAACTGCTAAGTTCGCCACTTGCGACAAACATTATGCATGAATAAATGAATGAGTCAATGAAGGAATGAATTCATTAAATTTATTATTTGAAGATTAGAAATATCCGTTTGGTACCTTGAGGGCCACAAATCAATTTTCTTTTACCACGTGCCACAATAACCAATAACTGAAACAACCATCCTTTTATCAGTTGAATAACGAAAATGAATGATTCATTGAATCAATACACTCAATTATTTAATTCATTAAATTATTAATCATTTGATTAGTAAATTCGTTAGATTATTTTCATCTCTAGATAAAAGAAAAGAAATTGGTCAAGATTTAATCACACCAGAAGATAATTAATGCAGATATTGTTTTAGTTCTTCTAACTCTTAAAAATTTATAAAAATAGGAAATTTTAAAATTTTAAACAAACTCTAAAATCAATATTCGAAGTCCACCATGCCAAAAATCGAACCCAGGACCTCAAGAATGGTAGACGAACGCGCCAACCACATCATTTTATACCTGAGAGCAGCTATCAAGTCGAAAAATAATCTCGTCCAAGAATCTGGTTCCATTTCACCTACAAAACTATAAAACCAAACTAAAGCTGCAATATTTCATTATTTCCGGACAGGGTCTAAAGCGTAAGACTGATTACCTTACTTTCATGTAACAGATGAACGAAAAACGCTGCATTTGGTTTACCAATGCAGTGCCATCTGCACTACTGTATGCGTAAATGAAATAGTGCGGTTCAAAAAACCTTTTCAGTTTTTCTAAATTATTAATCATATTTGTATTCCATACGTCCAAAGACGGCAGATAAAACTAGGCGTTTTTTTTTTGGGTTTTTATATAGTCCGAACTTCTATAAGAAACAGTTTCTCAACAACAATTAAGACGGTAGAGGCACGCCAATGTTGAATATCTTTTTTCACTGGTCTTAATCCTGGGATTGGCTGGCAGCAATTACATTCATTCTTCTCCTCCATTCCTCCCTGTCTTGTGCGGCTCTTTTAAAGTCAGCATATGATGAGCAGCGCACGTCCTCTAATAGGTCCTCCAGGTACTCTCGGCGTGGACGTCCCCTAGAATTTGTCCCCTCGGTCATCCCCTCCATTATGACATGCAGGAGGCCTTCTTGACGTATTACATGGCCGATCCATCTCGCTTGCCTTTCGGACAAGGTCCTGAGCAGGTGCCTTCCACCTTCGATTCTTTGGAGAACCTCTTCATTTGTAATGTGGTTTCTTTAGGAAATTCCTAGTAGTCTTCTATAGGACCACATCCCAAAAGCCTCTAGTCTCCGTTTATCTCTTTCGGATTGGCACCATGTCTCGCAGCCATACATCAAGATACTCCATACATAGGTTAAATATCTATAATGTGCAAAATCACTGCTTTAGTGCCATAATCCAGAGAGAAAATACGTGAATACGTTTTCATGAAGAAAAAAAAAAAAAGGCAGACTGCGATTCCTCTCAATGTGCACCTTTCCAGAAATCAAACCCAGCACCTCAAAAATGGTAGAGGAATATAACAACCATTTTTTTTTTTAAATACTTGAGTTCTTATTATTAACTTAAATGTATCCATTTTCAGACCAATTCCTGTTAGTCGTAAATAACTTGTGCTGGAAATCGAGTTGTGCTAAGGTGGGATTTGAACCTCGTACTTTTGGCCCGTGAGTCCGCAATACTACCACTGGACCACAACCGAATTTTTTCTAATCAATGTGAACATGTATATAAAACAAGAAATAAACATGAAGTAAGACTACCATTTCGTAGGAAAACAAATACACAGAACTCATTGATGCACCGAGCTGTACAGTTATATTATAAGGAAATACCATTAGAAATAAGAGAGCAAAAAATATTATTTCATTTAAATGTCAGTTAAAAAAAACATGTGTTTAGCACATAAGTTAGTTTTTAAAAAAGTAATCTTATTCGTGTTAGCTTTATAGAAGTTTTCTTTTTAAGTGTACGTATCTATATTGTTTAGAAATGTAAATAATAAGTTTGTGTTTTAATTATTATTAACTATTCTTAGATATAAGTTAACTATTATTAGATATAACTGTTCTGGGTTTTGTTTCTATTTCCCAGAGAGAACTGAATTTTTCATTCACTTTGAGACAAAAACAAATTAAAATAAGTTTAATATTTTTTAAAGTTATTTAATGGCAGGTTCTTCAAACATTTCACTACAATGCCGACTAATATAATTCCGAAGAGATAATACCTGAACTATGTATGAAAATATTTTCATACAAATATTTTTAGATTCATACCTAAACCATAATTTGATACGATAACACATGGACACATCAGTATAATAAAAAGTTCAATGCTATTCTTTTGTCTGAGTACCAAGTGCCTACCTACCGGTATGATACTCTCTTATGAATTATGAATCGTGTTATTTCATACTTAACAAGCCGTACACGCGCTAAGTTGCGGATCTACTTACGAAAGATACATACATACGTATGAATATATTTTTTCTATGTGTTTTACTTCCGTTCTGTTTATGATATTTTAACAACGAAGATTTTTTAAATTTTTTTTTTATTTAAATCTTAAAGTAGGGAACACATATCATACATATTGTTGTGTGTGTTCTAATAATAACATTGCAAATATATTTAATTTATAAATTGTTTATCACATATGTCTTGACCATTATTTTAAATTTTGATATGTTTTTTTCTTCATAAATATTTTTTTCCATTTCGTAATACTTTTTAATTGCTTTAAATAAAATTGAATTTTGTGACTTTGCCTTTTTCCTAAATGGAAGTCTAATTTTGTTCTTTTCTCTAGTATTGTGATCGTGTTCATGCTGGTTCCGATCAATTTTTTTCCAAAATTCTGTTTTTTTATTAGAGTTTATAATTTTATGAACAAATATCATTGTATTGTAAAATATTCTTTGTTTATATGTTAATAATTTCATTTCATTTACCATCGACTTTACCCTCGTATATCTGTTTTTTTTCGAAATGATTCTAAAGGCTTTATTTTGTAATACAGTTAGTTTATCTATCTTTTCTTTGTTTGATAAAAATAAAATGCTACTACAGTAGTTAACGTGTGGTTCAATAATTGCTTTGTAAATAGTTTTGCAGGAGTCCTTATCAATAAATCTTCTGATCCTTCCCAAAATTGATATTTTTTTTGCAATATTATTTATTACCATCTTAGCGTTTTGGTGAAATGTAAGTTTTTAATCCAACATTACACCTAAATATTTAATTTCAGTGACTTCATTAAGTTTTTCATTTTCTATTACAATTGATGGTGTAATTTTTTATTATTTTGTTTCCTATATTCATATATTTAGTTTTGTTAATATTTAATTTTAATTCATAATTTTTAGCCACAGTGATACACTATTAAGATCATGATTTAGTCTGTCCATAATTGTTTTATAATTTTCTCCCGATATATATATTTAGGCATCGTCTGCAAAGAGTCTTATTTTTGAATATTTTAATGTTTCGACAATATTATTTATCAAGATTTGACTTCCATTTTGAGTTATTTAAATTCTAATTTATTTATTTTACCGCAATAACATGAAAAATAACAAAATAATTAAGAAGTTATATTGGTTATACAGTGGCCTTATGCTTTTACTAATTTGTTTCGTAAATTCATTCGTATCGTAAATTCGTTCGTATCGTATGAGAGGAAACGAGAGCGAAATATGGTTTTGATTGCGTTATAATGAGATGGATATATGACGAACGAACGAACTTACGAAACAAAATTGTGACAGAATGAACCTGCAGGAACTCTTGAGCAATGGTTTAACATTGTTAAGGTATGGTACTCTCCAATAGCAGCTTACCCACCACATACCGCACTCCCCATCTGAGGACATCAATTTCCTTGACGGTGCCCGCTGCCCGAAGGAGCTATGTAATCTGGTAGTCTTAACATCTTTGTGCTGTAAGAAGTTATCCAGAAGTACATAGTTTGCACTTTGTTGGATTGAAAAAGAGATGAGTGAATTCCTCAATGAATATGATTAAATTGATTGGAAATGATCAATACGCCGAAATGATTACAAAACTTGTTTAGAGCCTTGAAATTCTTTTTAAAGCCACCAGATCAGTATATCTGACCGGACCTATAACAGGGCCACGGATACTAGCGAGAAGCTCCATTCGGTGATCATAGATCGCTGGATATTGGCACTCTTAGAAGTGTGTATATTGCGCTGTCTCAATCCACTGCAACCTATGGAATAGCTGGCTGGGGGGGTTGTGAGGCATCCATTTTAAAGCCTCTCATAATTTCACAGAAATTATAATTGAGAATAATATACCCGTCAGAACAGTTGTTCCAATACATGAAGGTGCTGGATATGAGCCAAAACAGTCTGTGCTGACGTTGTTGGAGATAACCATCAAGAACATGAAAATTGAAAATCTCTAAAATTGAGTAACAGTCTGAAAAATTGATCAGTGTGAACCCATCCCTTATAAGTTGGAAACTGTTGGTCCCATACGTGCTTAAGAGGAATACAGTGGGATAGAGCTACGGAGTACAACAATTCTCCCTCACGTAGAGGTACCTCAGATTTTTTGGAACATGAGGGAATATCTCGCCTCGTGCGGACTCCATATCACTGAGGCACTCTCAAGCTTGGTCCAAACAAACGAGCTGGACAGGGTTTTGAGTGTACGGGAATCCATTATTAATTGTGTGGGGGTCATAATTTATTTATCGATGACACACATGTTCAATGATTTCACCTGAAATATAGAGCAACGGCCAAAGAAGCAAGTCATATTTTTTTATTATTATTATACATTTTTTTATAATTATGTATTCATATAAAGATACACTAATAAAAAAATAATAACGTATCCCTAACTGAGGCCAAGAGCCCTGTGTTGAGTTGGGATACAACAAAACAAAAAATGGAAGCATGTATATTATTAAAGAATATTACAAATGAAAATTAGTACACTAACATAATTTTTTTAAATTCATTTATAAATCTATGCAATATCTCGCAACCGTCTCCTGTAATGTTTTCTTCCCTTAGACAAAACCCAAACTTGTACACTGAATACAATACATTATATTCTGCAAGACTAACAATTGCACATAAAACGTCCGTCGACATTAGAACACCATACTACAGTACATTCAAACTATGGGGACATGAAGAACAAAGGAACGCGGCCTATAAAGAGACCACAAAGTGTAGTAACGTCAGTCAGTACAAATAGTCAGCCCAATCAAGTCAGCTCAACGCAGTCAATCAGTTTTAATTTTTAATCCAAGTGCAGTCAGCTTAACTCATCATCGCCGTTACACTCGCGCGACATAATGCAATTTATATTTATTTGCCATGTAATAAATACACCTTGGAACACCAACACAGTGTTTTCTGTCTACCTCCAACTGGGGTAGGAGCTCCAACCGTTTTTTGTAGAAACATATTTTTTGATAATTTTATTTAAAATATCAATATTATTTTGAAAATAAAATAAAATTTTCTAAATCTTTTAATTTATGTTGGCATTCGTAGCGTGTGATATTTTCTTATTGTCCTTACTGATTTTGTGAAGTTCGAATTTAATTATTTTTTTTTGAATCCCGGAGTAGTATAGTAAAATAAAGGTTTTGTGAGGTAGCCAGATTTTTTTTACTCTTAAAGGGTTCGCGTATTCTCTTCTAGGCACTAAAAATATTTTTTATTGAAATAATCACCTTTAATGTATTGTAAGCTTTCTTACCACGTGTTTGTTACAAAATTAATGAATGCACGTGATATAAGATCGTGTAATATTCAAGAAGCAGTTACAGTCGATGTATCGGACTTAGCCTCACGAAACCTTCATACCATTGTCTCCAGAACATTCTATTGTTTCTAGACAAAGAGGGATTTTGATAATGGTAATAAACACACGAATTGTTTACTGATTTTAATATTAAATGCTTTGGACTATAATAGAACCTTCCAGAACCTACAGCGCGATAAACTTAAAGCCTTACAGCTCAAAAATATAGTCAGACATTTAAGGCTAATATTTTAATGGAGATGAAGGAGAACTCATTTGAAAAGGAGTAAGGCATGCTTAAAGCCCGTTTACACGTGGACAATACAATATTGTTTTGCTACAGGGCTCGACCATTGTCCACGTGCACAGCAATTTTTAGGACTAAACATTGTTCCGAGACATTGCCACTGCAATTGCAATCTCCGGGGAACACTGATTCGCAAATTCTACCGCAAATTCGACAACAGAACCAAATATTGCACACAAATACACTAGCTCAGTATCACACATAGATGAAACATTTACATTCTATCACTTCTTTACAATTTTGTAAATAATTCCACTTCACTTGTTTATCTGAGAGAGCTCTTCCAAATTCTATCAAAAAATGGGCTAACTCTTCGTTTTAGTAACAAGATATATCAATTATATTAATTTATATATCAATTCAACGCTTTAATTTTTTGCTTCCCTTTTCAAGTTATTATCACTAATGTCAAAAACTTCCCTTTTTTATTTACAGTCAAATCACGTATGAAATGTCACTTCCTGAATATTTTAGTTTTCTTTTCTCCACCCACTTTCTTCCCTCTTAACTCCCTTTTCTCTTCATAGTATTGTGTAGATATTTAGTCAATTCTTATTTCTTAAAATAAATATATGATTTTCAATATTTTGTTTAATAATAAAAATATAATAATATACCAGCAATGCGTAACCTCTGGTTTTTTCGGTAGGTAGGATGAAATTGCCTTAAGGCAGTGTGCCCGCCCTTACGGATATGTATGTAAACTGAATATGTAGATAAAGTGTTTAAATAAATAAATAAAAATAAATAGATCACCCTTACCCCGCGCGGTCGCATTATCCTCGTGTGAACACACATAGACAGGAATTTGCGACAATTTACTCGATGTGAACGTGTCGCTCTCGCACTCTGCTGAAAATGGAGGCAGAAAAAAAACGTTTTTCGTTTGATCTTTAATAATTCCAATACAACATGGTATATAAAAAAAGTGTTTTTGAAGAATTCGCGCGGAATAAAGGACGTCGTGTATTGATTTTCGCAGCGTTTATGTGTGAACTGCGGCCGACTTTTCGTATTGTCCCAGCGTTTTGTCCCCCACGGTCGGGGCTGTTTACGGAGCTGAGAAAAGACAATATTGTCATGTATATTATATTGTTCGCATGTAAACGGCCCTTTACTCGTATCATTGAATAATTTAGGTGATAAGATTATTACTGTGTATGATTTGACATTGTATCCATGTTTAAACCGTTTTTTTTTTTTTAATTTATTTATTTTTTTTTTTTTTTTATTGAATATTTTTTTTTTTACAAAATACATTTTTGAAATACAAAATAGGTAAATATACAGAACATCATATATATAACGTTTCTACCTCTCTAATAAAGTAGATACTTGTGTTTAGAGAGGGAGTTCGTTTCACATTTGTTTTTTTTTTAAATAAACAAAGTAAATTGAAACAAAGTAAATTAAAATTAAAAATAAACAAGGTAAATTAAAAATAAAAAATAAACATTCTATGGTATGGAGTCTAGGAAGGGGTGAGTCAATGTTTTTTAATTTTAGTTTTAAAAGTTTGATATTTTTTTATAGATTTTAAGCTTTCCGGAAGTTTATTAAAGTTTTTTTACCTGTGTACGTATAATGGTTTAACGCTGCTGTTGTAAATATTATATTATATTATTATATATTGTCGTTATATTTATTGAATTTCTCAAGGAAATAATTCTTTGATAAATATCTCAAAATATGTTTTATTTATTTATTGTGCTGCACACGGTGCTATTTTGCAGTGTAGAACCACTTTTCTAATCAATAATTCATGTCAATCAAACACCGAGTCGAAAGCACTCATCCAAGATTCTTGTTCCGTTTCACACACAGTACTGTATTCATAATCCACCCGGACGCAGAAAAACAAAACGAACAACAAAGTGTTGGTAAAATAATCTTCAGTATTATTATACTGTGCAATCCAATAACGGTTTATCAGCAGCAAAAGCGTGTTAGCTATAAAATAAATTTCCTTTTCTATCCCACCAAACTTGTGTCCTTCCCATACTTCGCTTAACACCCTTCCCACTTCTACTTCAATATCTCCCCCAACTACCCTTACGAAGCCCTACAAACATTTAGTAAAGAGGGTGGTATCAATTTATATGATTATTATCTCACAACCGTACAAAAGAACATTTGCTAAGGGATGGTTTAATGGCTTTATAGAAATCAAAATATTTTAATAATATTTTTTTTGGGTCGTCAGTATTTTCAGTCAAAGGTTACGTATGAAAAATAACAGTGAAAGAGGCGAATGGTTTAAGAAAATTCCTATTATATTGGGTATCAGGGTATCAGACATGCAGAAAAGTAGACCAGTCCGAGGTGGACAACGATTTTAGACAACAAAAAACAAATTGTTTTTATCTTTATACAAACTTTTTTGCGGAAGTTAATTATCGTTTGTTAAAACATCTAATAAAGGTGAAACAAAATGCTTTTTTGAAAAAAATATCATAGTTAAGGTAAACAGAAGTAATAAAATTTTCATAATGGCCAAACGAATTTTAAAATACCTGCTCCTCTATAATATTTAAGAGAAATTAAATACACGGATTGTGTTTTAAACTGTAGGTAATACTTCCCTGGCTCTCGGTAGAGCTTATTGACATGGACAACGGATGCACTCCCGGCTCGAACGGGTTTATCACCTTTGGATCTGGAGTCCAGTGACAATTGACGATCCGCGAATTTCTAATTAAAAAGAAAGCGTTCCTCTGTTATTGGTGGCGTCCGTCTACTCCCAACTGAAGGAATGTCTCAAACTGATTTTTAAAAAATGTCTTTAAATGCTCTTCTTGATGCTTGGAAATCGCGATGGGAATCTTCCCCTTCCGCGAGGGTTACCTTTCTTTTTTTCATTCAATCCGCCAGCATTTAATTTAATTTTCTTTGGTCACCCTTGATCACTGGACAACGCAGTTTTTATCAGGTCATGGTAGATTTAATAAAAAATTGTTTGTTTTTTATATTGTTGATTCCTTTTCGTGCTGCTGCGGATATCCTAATCAATCTTCTGAACACATTATGTGGTCTTGTCCTTATCCTCATCTCTATGGTTACCGAATAGAGCTTCTTGTTACTATCCGTAGCCCTGTTATAGGTCTTGTCGGATATATATCACTTCCCGAGTAGAACCATTTATTATTGATGAACAACATGGATTCAGAAAAGGCCGCTCGGAACGATTTTCGCAAATTACATCACGGAAGCTCTGGACGCATGACATCAGGTAGACTGTTCATATAATGACTTCGCCAAGGCCTTTGATACTGTCGACCATGATGTTTTATTAAAAAAGCTGTATGAGATCGTTTTCTCGGATAGTATGTTAAAATTAATGGCAAGCTACCTCCAAAATAGAAACCAATACGTCTCGTATGGTCTTTTTGCGTCAGAGAGTTTCTATACTTTCTCGGGCGTCCCGCAAGGCTCTAACCTGGGTCCATTGTTGTTCTCTATTTTCATTAATAATAATATAAAAAATGTAATTTTGAACTCGCGTTTTCTGTTATTTGAAGATGACTTAAAACTATTCTTAAGGGTGACATCCTTGGATGATTTTCGTCTTCTCCAAGCGGATATATCTAATATATGTGAATGGGGAAGGCGTAACAAACTTAGTTTTAATGTTTCCAAGTGTTCGGTCACGTCTTTCACTAGGGCCCAAAAAACCCTATTTTTTCGCTACAAAATGAATGACCAGAATCTGATACAAACATCAAATGTTAAGGATCTGGGCGTTAGATTTGTGAGTACCCTGACATTTCATGAACACATAGAGACAATCAGTGGTAATGCATTGAAGATGTTGGGATTCATACTACCGCGTACTGCCAGGGTTTTTGAAAATACCCGCGTACTGAGAACTCTTTACAACTCCTTGGTGCGAAGTATACTCGAGAGTGGCGCGATGGTTTGGGGGCCACATGAACTGAAGTACTCTCTTTTGATAGAGAAAATCCAAAAGAAGTTTCTGAAATATATCTACATGAGAGAGTGCGGGTATTATCCTTGGCTCTATCCGACCGAGTTTCTCCAGGGTATGCTTGGCTACAACAGTTTAGAAAATAGAAGGAATGTGTATTTGACTACACATTTTTATCGATTGTTGCGCGGTATTGTCGATAATCCTGAGATTATGATGAGCATTGGTTTGTATGTTCCTGATAATTACCTAAGACAGCGTCAGCATAGATTGTTTCACATTCTGATATACAGGACCAACCTGCCGATAGTTATGCCTGTTGGAAGAGCTACCACTATGCTGAACAACATCGCTCTGGATATTGATCTGTTCCATGTATCCGAAGGGGTTTTCCGGAGCAGGATTCTCCTACTACTTTGACATGAATCTCTTTCATGTATTTTTATATTTTTTATAATATGTACGAATTAAATGTATGTTTGTAATGTATTTGTTATATTTAAATAAATGAACATAGATCTGGTTTATATTCAATAGTATAAGAATTTCAATGTTTTTAAAAAGTTTAGTAATCCAACCGTGTTCGAAAAATTAATTTCTGGTCAGTTAAGAATTCACTCCCCCCTTTTTCTCAACGAAATGAAGTGTATATTATGTACTCCTGGATTACCTTCTCTCAGCACATATATGCTAAGGTTACTTGATTACAGAGAGCTCCTTTGGGCACCATTTTTGTTCGACAACGTGCAATTTTCCGTGTATGTGGGCACCACCATGGAGACTTATGTCATCAGATGCGGCGTGCAGTTTTGTTTCTTGTACGAGTATTTAAGTATTTTTTAAAATTACGTATTTTTCTTACTAGTAAATATAAATAATGCAAAAAAATCATATTTACGTGTTCTCACCTCAGAGTAATAATTCTCTAGAGTAGCCCTTAACTCTTAAAAGACTGTGGTAAATAATCCCTTTGTGCGCGGTGATGTAACATCGTGTTGTGACTAGTAAAAAACGGAATATTCTAAAGTTCAGACATTTAAAATAAAATGGAGACATACTATTTAATAAATCCTTTTCCATAATTTATGCAAAAAAACATATAATTTAGCCCTGTTGTAGAAAAATAAATAAATAAAATATAAATACGCCGCCCATATTACGCGCGTGCGTCCCCCATCATTGTCATCAACCGACCAAAGACTGAATCTGTTTTACACAACCACCGCCACAGAACAGCGTCTCTACAGAATATCTTTATAACGAGTTTTTTCTTTTATATCGTTTCATCTCGTGCTCTCTCTATACAGATGTGTCGCTGAATTAGCGGACATTTATTCTTCGCATAGAAAGAAGATTTTTTATTTTTATTGATATTCAGCCAAGTTATACAAATTTTACTTTAGAAATCCAGTGTGAAAATGTCAATTTGAAGATGAAAAAAAATACGAGTTACTCATTTAAAAAAAAAAGAGAGATATATCAAATCTTGTGTCCTATGTCGACTTGTGTGACATCACAGCCACACAAGAGTTAAGCTCTATTGCATAGAACAAAAGCGTTCAAAACTTTTGATTTTGTTCTAGTTTGGTTTTTAGTTTAACAAACGTGTAATTGAAAGTTTTGATTTGCGCTTGTAATTCTCATTCTAGGCACCTACGCCCGTTGAATTTCAGTAATTTTTTTTTTTTTTTTTAAATTGTATTTTAATAGTATAATTTTACATTTTTACAATTTAAATACGAATTCACTTGTTATATTTTTAATAAAACTAAAATCCCACCAAGCCACTTTCTTTGGGTTTTTCGGTGAAGATTATATTTATACTTATATAACTTAATAATATTATTTACATTTATAAAAACAATGAATAACAGATAAAAATTAACACCCGAAAAGTTCAGAATAAACATGTTTATACAAATAATAATATTGAAAATTATTTTTTAAATACAAGAAAATACATGAAAAATTAAAATATTTACACCTAAGCATATATAAACGTTTGATCGACAAGCCACTCTCTTATTTTGCTCTTGTTACAATGTGAGTTAAATTTAAGTTATTTTGGTAATAAATTAAAAAAATATTACCAAAAGAACTTAATAAATTAAAAATCTGTAGCTTACTTCGTGATCAATAATTATAGAACAGTGTTTCTCCATATAGACCACTCTTTTAGGTTATTACTCTTAGGTTCTCACAATACATGTAAAAAAATGACATTGTTAGTCTTCTTGGTACGGGTTACTTTATTGAGGAAACATTATTTTAAATGTTTGATGTGTACAATTTTTTTCGATATTTATTTAAACCAATTGTCATTTTATTAAATAAATCCTTATGGATTGGTATTTACAGTAACGGCAATTAGTTAAAGATACACAAAATATCAGCAGAATAACATTAAACTACATATAAACAACAAAATATACAGAGAAATTATGTTTAACATGCAAAACATTAATGAATAAATAATTTAATAGATATAATTAGGAAGTTCAGTGGCTTTTTCAAAATTTTTGTCAGGTAATATACTATCGAACTACGCTAATTTTTTTGTGCTTTTGTATCGTATTTTTATCGCAACGATTTTTTAGTGTTATGATTTTTTTTATTTACTCTATGCGTGACGTAATAAGTTCTCTTCGGCGTGTTGTTCTGATTGATGAGTTGGCTTCCAGGAAACCAAAAACCCATAACAACACTCCACCACTGGTTGATTTAGAGGAACTTGTGACTTCTTTCATAGTGGTTAATTTCATTAATTTTTTCGTGCATTTTAGAGAAACTTTGCCGTACAATTAAATGCTTTATTTTTTTACCGTGCGTAAGAAATATATTTGAAATTTCCCTTAGCACTAAAATTCCTCATTCCATAGTGAAAATCTGCTATCTTCTCTTCTCCTTTGTTTCCTCATCTTTTTTGCAGAGCTCTTATCTTTTTCATATTATAAGAGCATCTAGGCTTAAGTCTAGATGCTCTTATATGTCAATAGGGCAGAATCTAGCGACATTTTTATTGCATCTAGCCACTCGTTTCCAAAACTGACAGTTAATTCGTCAGAATTTAATTCGACTTCAAAATTTACTTATTTCTCTCTATTAAAATATGAATTTTTAATAGGCTTTTAAGTAAAATAGTACCAACCTCATAACGATTAAAAATTAAATCGTAATTAAAGAAAAAACTGCCTGATGGAATTTTTTTTGTCATTTTTAATGCGTAGGTAAACGCATCGAGGAGTTCTTGACCTGTCAGCGTCGGTACAAACCGATGTACTTACATCAAAACTTGATGGCGGGGGAATCGGTAGCGTATCTTAGTAATCGATCGGGACAATTTTATCTTCAACTATGACGTCATATTGAAGCTATGTCATTTTAGTGCCTAGATATGTGTATCGTGACGTATATTTCCCCTTAACTTTACTACTACTACTACTACTACCGTAACGTCATATTCATGCATCTTGTCATACATGCCCTTCGGTTCTGTCTGCTTTTCACATGACCAGACAAGATTTTGGTTTATCTGATCATGCCACGTCTTCCTTGGTCGTCCTCGTCTAACGTTGCCGTTCATTTTCGCCATGTATACTTGTTTTACCATTATTTCGTCGTCCATTCGTTCTACGTGACCAAACCATCTCGGAGACCCTTTCTTAATCTTATCAATTATACTTGTCTCAGATTTACACTCTCGCCTGATTACATCATTCGTAACCCTGTCATACATTGATTTCCAACACATTCGTCTAAGAGATCGCATTTCAACCGCGTTCACTCGGCTTTCATCATTCCTCTGCCAGTTCCATGTTTTACTTCCATACATAAGTGTTGGGACTAAAACTCCGTTGTGCACTGCCAGTTTAGCTTCGATTGACATATTTTTATTAGAAATTACTGTGCTTAGTGCTCCGTTCATTTTGTTGCCCGCATTCACTCTTCTTTCAACATCTTTTTCTACTCTTCCATCTCTTGAAAACATGCTTCCCAGATACACAAATTCTTTTTCTTGCTCGAGACATTCGTTGTTTACATTTATTATGCAGTCAGTAACCTCACTATCCCTTTCAAATACTATCACTTTTGACTTACTTTCGTTCATCTCCAATTCGCTCTCCAGGCATACATCATACATTCTAGAGACTATTTGCTGCAAATCAGCCTTGCTGCTTGCTAACAGAACTGCATCATCAGCAATCAACAAGCAGCTTACTGAAACATTATCCATTTTAGCTCCAATACCCATACATTCTATCTCTTTCATACAGTTGTCCATGTATAGATTAAACAACCATGGTGACATTACACATCCCTGTTTCACGCCTTTTGAGACCGCAAACCAAGATGTAAATCCCCCATTAACTCTTATACACACTGAACTCTCCTCATAGAGAGACGATATTGCACGTATAAGTTTATTGTTTACTCCATACTTTTCCAACACGCCCCACAATTTCATTCTATCTACTTTATCTACTTTTACCCTTAACTTTAATTCTTAATTTTATCTCTTTTAATTTTTACTTTTCATTTTGATTTTAAATTATAATTTCAACTCCTAGTTTTGACTTATTCATATTATGTACATCTACTACCTGCATCTAATAATTTATTGTTGGTTGTGAGTTTTCACTAAGAAATATGTATGTTCATGAAAGCAGAGAGAGAGGGGAGGAAAGTACAGTTGGAGATATACAATGTCTTCTCCCTTTAATAAACTTTTTATTTGATTTTTAGAATTCAATTATTTTTTACCCTCTCCTCATGCGTTCATAATAAATTAATGTGAAATCTGTAATTAGTCTTGCTTTTTAAAATTGTTTTATTGTACCTTGTATTTAAAAAAAAGACTATGATTTCCAGAATAAATATCTACCTGCCTAAATTTGAAGGTGGGAAGTCGATAGTGTATCTTCGTAATCGCTAAAGCGAATTCCTCTTCAACTATACCGTCAAGGTGAATGTATGATGTCCTTATCTTCCCATCATAATCGAGGCCCTGGTGGGCAGTTGAACAGTTGAGTGATATTTTTTTTACATCACTCAAGTTATTACAAGTAAAATAAGGAACTACCTATGTAGGAAAAAATGTTTATATTTTTTATTTTGTAGAGCGCTAAATAAGATATTCTCAACTTTTGGTTAGTAAAATGTTACTACGATATTAAAATGTATAAATAAAATGTTTATCAAGATATTTCACATTCTGTGTGAAAAGTAAATCTACTATATTTCGAACCAGTACTAAATTTAATGTAGGTATTGAAACATAGGGATACTAAATAGGGTGACGAAAATTAAATTAATGACACACAATTTTTTTTTTACCACATATTTAAATTTTGTGCGCGTGTGGGCCAAACACAACAGATTAAAAATCAATGTGCTTAATATGTAATTTAAGCATTACTGTGATGAATATTAAAATTTAACTACTACTACTACTACCATCACGCCATTTTCCCGTAAGGGTAAGCAGAGAGAATGGACCGCCACACACGTCTATCCTGGCATAAATTCCTAGCTTCTTCCGCATTTATACAATTGTCATACATGCCCTTCGGTTCTGTCTGCTTTTGACATGACCAGACTTTGGTATATCTGATCATGCCACGTCTTCCTTGGTCGTCCATGTCTCACGTTGCCATTCATTTTTGCCATATATACTTGTTTTACCATTATTTTGTCGTCCATTCGTTCTACGTGACTAAACCATTTCAGAGACCTGTTCTTTATCTTATCAATTATACTTGACTCAGATTTACACTCTTGCCTGATTTCATCATCCAAACAATTGAAATTCGGATGGAGATAAATCCGCTTTGTTGTGGAGTGGTGAGCGTTTTTCTATCATTCTTGAGGTCCTGGATTAAAATAACAAAATAAATAATAAAATGGAATAATAAAAAGTTACAAAATGTTTACCAAACAAAATAAACAGAAAAAGTAAATACATAAATAAATTAAAACAAGTGGAAGAATTTATGTATCTGAAAATAATGTTTTCAAAAAATGGAAGAGTAGAAAAATATGTTGAAAGGAGAGTAAATGCGGGTAACAAAATGAACGGAGCACTAAGTACAGAAATTGCTAATAAAATATGTCAATCCAAGCTAAACTGGCAGTGCACAGCGGAGTTTTAAAACAACACTTATATATAGAAGTGAAACATGGAACTTGCAGAGGAAGGATGAAAGCCGAGTGAACGCGGTTAAAATGCAATCTCGTGGACAAATATGTGAGAAATAAATGTATGACAGGGTTACAAATGATGAAATCAGGCGAGAGTGTAAATCTGAGTCAAGAATAATTCATGATATAGGGTCTCTTGAGATGGTTTGGTCACGTTGAACGAATGGACGTCGAAAGAATGGTAAAACTAGTGTATATGGCGAAAATTAACGGTAACGTGAGACGACAATGACCAAGGAAGACGTGGCATGATCAGATAAACCGAATTCTTAAGTCTGGTCATGTCAAAAGCAGACACAACCGAAGGGCATGTTTGAAAAGACGTATGAATGTGGAAGGAGCTAGGAATGTATTCCAGGATAGACGTGTGGTGGTCCATTTTCTCTGCCTACCCCTACCGGGAAATGGCGTGATGGTAGTAGTAGTAGTAGCATAAATAAAATCGGTTTTAAAATTATTTTTTGTCATATTTTCCAAGAAAAGGTCTAGAAAGAAGGTCTCAAGAGCCACGATTTGCAAATTACGCATTTTACTTTTTATAATTTTGGTTAAATTTAATTATATAGCGCTCGAGAAAGTACTTCCTTCACATACCCGATAACCGTTACAGACCGTGGGTCTTCCTATTGGTTTCATTCATACAAAAAAGATATGTTTTTAAAAGCGAGGTCTGTATGCAAAGACAGAGTGATATGAAGTTCTATATTTTGGTTTGTTTTTAGTTGTTGTTGTCGTCCGAGAAATATTCTCCAAGGACATTTTACCATACTTGGTAGAATGAAATTTAAAACGCGTATAAATATATACGTTAAATAAGACCAGCAAGCTAATAGCCATTTCAGTATGTATTTCAAGCATGGTCACCCTTATTTACCCTTCAAAATAATAATATGGGGTGTTTTTGTTCTGCTTCAGCGGCAAAATATCTGTTCGAACATTCAATACCCGATCACACATAGATCCAATTGCAAAACCACCCTTAAACATCAACCCGCAATCCACAACACCCATTTACCTACAGAAAGTTCAAACGTACGCGAAATATACGGCGAAATCGCGTCATGCAATTTGAATTTTCGTAATGTGCCGCGTGGTGCTGACCGAGACACCACGTAAAAAGGGAAATTTAACTGTTTGCGTTTCGTGTTTTTCGGTGTTTTTGATTGGGGATTTTCACTAGGTTGTTGTCACATTTTGTTTAAGGTAGGGTGGCGGTTTCTTAAAGGAGCAATGCACCCTTATTTGGTATTTGGCATTAGGGGCTACATTCCACTTTGAGCTACCACGTGAGTAGCGAGGGTGCGATAAGATATATTATAAGATTGCTCACCATCTCCACTTTACGCTTAACAAGACAATGGGTAATTTAAAGATGTGTAAAAATACCGGAGATTTAGTCGATTTGCCGTCCGTGCGCTTTGTAGCTGCAAGACATGTGTTTATATATCTACTTTGTATTTTTAAATAAAAAATAATATATTTGAAAAGGGGGAACTAAAATGCTTACCGTCTATGTGCTCTGTAGCTTCAGGACATGGGTATAAATTATTTAATTTTCATATTTTTTTTTTATTTAAATCTTAAAATAGGGCACACATATCATACATATTGTTATGTGTGTTCTAATAATAACATTGCAAATATATTTAATTTATAAATTGTTTATCACATATGTCTTGACCATTATTTTAAATTTTGATATGTTTTTTTCTTCATAAATATTTTTTTCCATTTCGTAATACTTTTTAATTGCTTTAAATAAAATTGAATTTGAATATCAATTATGTTTCACTATTTTCTATTGATTTTAATAACACTATTATTTTGTATGTTTGATTATGAATCTGATTATTTTATTATGTTTCCTTCTTTAGAATTTTATTATTTTTATTTTATTTTTCTGAATTTATATTCTATTTCAATTTAAATAATTTTATTATGTACTTTTTATTGTAAAATATTGGGGCTTAACACGGGCACAACCTAAAAAGTCTTAATAAGTGTGAATATGTAAACGAGTGTAATTTTGAATGATTAAATAAATAAAAAAAACTTTTTATTAAAGCATTAACTTTCTGGTCAAACATTTAAATTAATGTTAGTAAATATTCGTATTTAAATAGAGTCGTAGAGTTAACTAGTGTCTAGAGTCGATTATTGTAATGGTATCTATGCAGGTCTACGAATGAACAAAATGACTCGCCTACAATCTGTATTGAATGCTGCAGTGAGACTTATTTTCGCAATCTCTAACTTTAGTCATATCACTCCACTACTTCGGGAACTACACTGGCTACGTTTTCCACAGAAAGTCGAATACAAACTCTGTTGGCTTATGAATAAGTCACTGTACAACTCTGCTTCGGAATATCTAAGGGAACTATGCATTCCAGGTGAACTAGCTGACAGGCGTCTCACGCTTAGATCAGCTACGTCTACGGCGAGGGGAAAAGTTATTATACCTCTCCGCAAACAGCGCACTAAATTTAGTGAACCTGCATTTGCGGTCTCAGGCCCTATGGCATGGAACGCTCTCCCAGCAGAGGTGCGAGGCTGTGAAAGTGAAGTGATGTTTCGGAAAAAACTTAAAACTCACTTGTTCTCTAAATCATTTGAATAAATCTGTAGCATGTGACAACAAAATAAATTGTTTTAATTGAATTATAAATTCAAAAACTTCAATTAAATTAATTTAACAATAGAATCACTATGTAAAGCGCCCTTGAGGTATTTTATTACGAAAATGGCGCTTTATAAGTTATCCATAATAATAATAAATGAAGTAACAGAGGCGATGTATAATAATAATAATAATAATATTTGGCTGATTCATATAGCGCCATTTTTGTAAAAAATCACCTCAAGGGCGCTTTACAATTGTATATCTAAACTTACATTCTAACTAAACTTAAGTGATACATTATATTTCCAGATTTAAAATTAAGGGTATGATAGTTTAAAGAAGTGGGATTTTAGTTGGGATCTGAACTGACTAGGACTGTCGATGATTCGTAAGTTTGAAAGCAATTGGTTCCAGGCAGAGGGGCCGGCGGCGGCAAAAGCACGATCTCCAAATCTAGTGTTTGGGGAGCGCCGGATTTCAACAAGTTATAGTACAAACAGTAAAACAGTATATATTATAACACTAAGTACATTTTTATAATTTAAAAAATGAGTGATTAAAATGTAATGATTTTAATTTATATAAAGATAAATTAAATCAATATAAATTTCCATATTTGTTTTTTAACTTGTGGAGCCGTAGAATAGGTGAGTATTTAGCATAGTAAGAACTATGCAAATCAACAGAAAAGGTAGTATTTTGTCTCGTCTCACGCTCTCTCAAATAAAAAATCACACAATATAAATGTTCGGGACTGTCAAGAACATAATTTAATAACTTGAAAAGAAGCATTGAATCTGAAATTTCATTTATACACATTAATTTGTACTCAATAAATAAAAATAAAAATCAGTCAATTAAATTCCTAAACAGGACGTTAGATTTGTGTATTGTAGGTAAATTATTGGTTTTGATCTACATTTCCACATAGTTAGCACGTTGGCGTAAAATCGTTTATCCTATTTCCGTTTCGTGTTTAATTTCATGGGTGGAAATGTTTGTCATCGATAGACTAACGCCATCTATTGGGGTCGGGAATGTTACTAATAAGACGAACTGAAGGTCCAGGGCTCGCATCCCCCAGAGATTCTACATATTTAGGGGAGGAGAGATGATTGAGATCTAAAAGAACTAATTTTGAAAATACAGGGTGATCGCAGTAAATAAGGCATATTATTTAAAAAACAACATGGATCATTTAATGGATTTTTATAGAAATGCGATATCTTGAATGTGTGGTAAAACTACACTCCTGTTCATAGTTTACTCACACTTTCTTTTTAAACCTTAACGATTTTTTGAGTTTGTCCAAATTTGTGAAGACATGAACTGAATTATATACCCTAGTGTACAAAAATAAAAATAATATTATATTTTCAGACGTTGCTTCGCATGTTGGTGAATTAACTTCACAAACATTAACAGAAATAAAATAAAAATAATTTGGTTTTTTTGTGGTTTGATTGTAAAAAAATATTAAATGTTCGTTTCGTTAAATAAAAAAAAAAAGATATTTAATATGCGAAACTGAAGAAAGAAACCTATTTTTATAAACAGTTTTGGGAAAAGGGAGGGTGCTTTCATTGCAGATGGAAGAATTGAAAGAATCTTAATGTTTAGATGCAGGCAGAATGGTGAATGTTACACAGTGTGTAAAGTGGCCTCTTAAATCAGCCAATGACAGGCCATAAGCCCTGTAGATGCCTAGACTTAATGTAATATGTTTATTTTTAACATTTGTTTTTTATCCATAATGGTTATTTTATAATAAAACTTAACCTTAAAAGTTTTTTTTTTACTTCTTTTGTCATGTTTAATTATTTAACATTTAATTCAAAAACTAGGTACTTTTTTTTTACACAATTTGTGTTTCTTTTTTAATTTTTTTTAATATATTTTTTTGCACCACAACAGGCCAGGAGGCCCAATTACAGTGGTGAATTACATCACAGAACACCCAGGATTGAGAAAAATCTTATTAAAATTTTTGTGTTCTCACCGGGAATCGAACCCAGAACCTTCCGTGCGTGAATCAAGCGTCTTGACCACTACACCGCGGAGGCCGCCAACACTTTCTAATATTGAGGTTATTAAAAAAACACATATTAAATATTACGTATTTTTTTTTGTAATTTGTTGAGTGCTGTTATTATGGTTTCATAAAAAGCTCACTGAACAGTGAATAAATACAAAAAACTGTGTAAAACAGGTCCAAAAACATCTAGGTCCGTATAGTTTATAAGGTTGAGACAAGCATTATTGACAAAATCAAGAAAAGAGTGCTTCGTTAGTTTGGGCATGCAGAGCGAATGGACAACTTGCCCACCACATAGTGCTCACCGCATTTGAGGACATAGTTTCCTTGGCGGTGCCCAAATAAACGGGAAAATTGCTCAATGCCGAACGAGCGCTCTATAATCTGGTAGCCTTAGCATCTTTGTGCTGAAATAAGGTCATCCATAAATACATAGTATGCCCTTCATTGAATATTGCGTAATTACCTGAAAAACTTATTAAAAAATGAACAAATTAACTGCTCATTATCAAATGGTTCGAAATTTCTTGAAGAATGTTACCTCATATTTAACTCATTTTTGAGAAAAAACTACCCTTTTGCTTATAAAGGCAATATATATTTATTTTATTGAAACAAAAAGTCAATAATGATTACATTACATAATAAAGATTAGGTTTAAAGTCAGGCCAGCGATGTTTCTAAATAGCATACATGTCATATTAAATTATGGTACATTCTTAAATGTGTGCGTGCGAAGATGTAAGAGGGTGTATTTGTGTGCATTTATATGAGAGTAAGTGTTCGGGTGTACGTAAGCGTGTGCATAATTAAAAAGCAAGTAGCAAGCAAACAGAATAAGTCGTAATTTATTTTGAGATAAATTAAGGGGCATCTTAAATATATCAAAAGATGAAAAAAAGGATTATAAATTATAACTTGAACAAAAACAATAGAGGAAAGAGTGTTGTGCATAGTAAGTGCTAAATACCATATTTGGATTTGAATTGGCTTAAATTGTTTTGCCAGAATATGAATAAGACTCATGTATTTGGTTCAATTCACATATTTTTCTATTATTATTTAAAAATATTTTGAGTTTGTCCAAACTTTTGTAGACAAGGACTGGATTCAACTCCCTGGAGAGCTGCTTATGAAGAAGTATAGAAATTGAAAAAATAACATTTTCAGGCGTTGCCTAGTATGTAGGTGAAATAATTCAATTAGGTGAATCTCACCTGCATTAATAAAGGTTTCAGCTTTTTAACTTCACAAACATTATAAGCAGCTCCCCAGGGAGTTGAATCCAGTCCTTGTCTACAAAAGTTTGGACAAACTCAAAATATTGTTGATAAATTACCTGGTCCATGAAGAAGTATAGAAATTGAAAAAATAACATTTTCAGGCGTGGCCTAGTATGTAGGTGAAATATTTCAATTAGATGAATCTCACCCGCATAAATAAAGGTTTCAGCTCTTTAACTTCACAAACATCAACAGATGAAAGAATTGAAGGAATATAGATGTTCAAATATAGGCAGAATGGTGAATGTTACACAGTGTGTAAAGTGGCCACTTAAACAAGCCATTGACAGGTCATAAGCCCTGTAGATGCCTAGACTTCTATATTACCTTTTCTTAAATGTTCTTTATCTCTGTTGTAATACATAAGTAAGCCGGGTCCAGACACACATGTTTCAGGTAGCTAAAAAAACAAGCTAAAACTAAACCAAAAAGTTGGAACGCTTTTGTTCTATGCAATAGAGTTTGAAGGCTTCTCTGGAGAATTATTTATTCATCAAGTCTTAAAAAAGTACAAACATAATATAATGGTTATGGCTGGCTTCTTCCATCTCCGACAGATCAACTCCGTGCGGAGAAATATTCCTATAGATGCAACTAAAGCTCTTGTAAATGCTTATGTCGTTTTGCGTCTAGATTGCTGTAATGGAATATACCCAAATCTCCCAAAATATCAAAATATGAAACTAATAAACTTCAATCTGTTTTCAATGCAGCAGCAAGGCTCATTACGGGAGTAAAAAAATATTCTCTCATCCCACATTTTCGAGATTTGCACGAGTTAAAAAGTCCAGAGATAACAAAATACAAGCTTTGCTGGACAGTATTCAAATCCCTTCATGAAATGGCTCCAAAATACCTACCGAGTCTTTGCACTACAGAAAATACATGTCAAAGAAAATCTACTCTTAGGTAAGCATTTGATTCAGGAAGAGAAAAACTTGTCGAAATCCGGCGCTCCCCAAACACTAGATTTGGAGATCGTGCTTTTGCCTTTGCCGGCCCTTCTGCTTGGAACCAATTGTCTTACTTACGAACCATTGACAGTCCCAGTCAGTTCAGATCCCAACTAAAATCCCATTTCTTTAGACTATCATACCCTAAATTTCAAATCTGAAAATATAATATGTCACTTTAGTTTAGTTAGAATGTAAGTTTAGGTATACAATTGTAAAGCGCCCTTGAGGTGATTTTTCACAAAAATGGCGCTATGTAAATCAGACAAATATTATTATTATTATTATATGAATGCCTTTATGTGAACTTATATCTAATTGTTATTAAAATTTACACTAATTATAAAAAGAAATGAAGAAATTAGGAACAGAACCAGAGTAACGGATATCATGGATCGCGTAGTAGGGCAGGAGTCCTGCTGCAGGACTGAAGTGGTAATAGGCAGGACATGTTGCGAGACAAGACTGCACAAGATGGACCCCTAAAATTTTAAAACAGAGACCTTGGGAGAATAAGTGAGGCGTCGGAAGACCTCAAAAAAGATGGTCCGACGACATAGCTACTGTAGAAGGTAAACATTGGCTGCCAGTAGCAACTGACCGAGAATAATGGAAAGATATGGAAGATGCCTGTATCCGGCAGTGGAGGACAAAAGGTTGAAGAAGAAAAATAAACTAATTATTAACATTAATAAACAATATACGTACACTTAAAAAAAAAAACTTCTTATTGCTCTGAGGTTTTAATAGTTTTTATCTCATTGGTGAAATATTTATAATTTTTAATTCCTTTGAGAACAAAATTCTTTTTTATTTTTTTTTATTTCATTATTAATGAAACATTTAAAACATTTAGTAGATATTATACTCCCAGGAGTTATAAAAAAACTCGCTTGGGACCGTACATAAAAAGAAATGATTTTTGTGACAATACATAATATCATACGTAGTTAATACACTCCAAATTAGTAAGAAAACAATATAAGAAACAAAAAACACAGTACTTTACACTAAATACATATGGTTGGATAATTTATATAGCGCCGTTTTTGTGAAAATCACCTCAAGGGTGCTGTACAACAAATAAATATCCCAGCACGTCTTGCAGGTACAGAGCGCATGGACGGTAAGAAATCTAGCTCCCATTTGCACATTTTTTAAATTGACAAATAAATTTAGCTTATTAATAATATTTCAAAATAATAAAATCATAATAATGTAAATAATAAAAAGGAGTAAGAAGCCAACACGTCTTGCAGCTACTAAGCGCATGGACGATTGGATTTCTAGAATACCATTGACAAAATTGAGGTATTTTATAGTTGATAGCTAGATAATGGAAGGAAGCTAGATAACCAATCATCGTGCAGCTACAGAGCGCATGGACGAGTGGAATTTTAGCAAGATAAAATTAATGATATCAATAAATTTATGAAAAATAAACGTAAACATAGAGCATAGTAGTATATTCGTCAAGTGGTAATGTCAAGAAGTTAGCAATAAAAAACTAAATAAATAATGCACCGTTTTAACCCTATGGTCAATCGAACAGCCGTTTAAACCGCCTCAACTTTATGCCGCTCTCGCAAAAAACCGTTCTCTAATTTTCTATAGTGCTAATTTTAAACAATTATCCTCACTACCCGGTCCAGTTTTTTCTGCCGCGCACGCTGGTGTTATTTGTTTTGTGTTTTAGTGTAATCTTTTAGTGTTTTTAGTTATTTTAGTGTTATCATAAAACTTATTATCTTGCTCTCGCAAAAAAACCGTTCTCTAATTTTCAATAGTGCTAGTTTTAAACAATTATCCCCATTACCTGGTCCAGTTATTTCTGCTGTGCACGCTCGGGTTATTAGTTTTGTGTTTTAGGCTATTCTCTTAGTGTTTTTAGTGATTTTAGTGTCTTCATAAAACTTATTATCGAGTGGGTACACACCTCCGACAGCAAACTTAGACTCGCCCAGTACCTTGTGCCGAGTTAAGCCGAGGGAACACGAGCTAAGCCGAGCGAATTGTGTAAATGTGGGTACACCCCTACATGATACTTACTTCGACTCGCCCGATTCTCGTTACGAAGAAAGCCGAGTTACTACGTGACGCGTTCAGTAGCATTTTATGAATATCTGTTTATTATAGTAAATAGTTTTAAGTTAGATGCTTATTTAAAGATATTGCATTATTAGAGTACATATCTAAACAGCAGTTTTACAGTAAATATTATATATATATATTTTTATTTTTATTATTATTTTTTTTTTTTTAATTTATTTATTTATTTTTTTTTTTTTTTTTGAGCCATTCAAAATCATTAAAAATCTCGTAAAATAATTTTCATATTCGTTAAGCTTCTTTTTCATTTGTTATTTTTTTTTATTATTTTTTTTTTTTTTTATTTTTTTTTTTTTTTTTATTATTTAATATCAATCAACATACCCTTCTTATTAGACTTACTCCCGAACAGGAAGCAGTGGTAAGTACTTACAAATTATAATTATAAATATTTTAGCTGAACTAATCATATCTAACATCACAATAAACTGTACCTACATGTAAGTATTATCTTTAATTTTAAAATATTTATATTTTTATTTATGCATCTTTGATTACTTTTATTATTATTTATTGTTAAACAAAACTACATATATATAAGGAATTGGTACCGAGAATAAAGTTATTAAACTTACTCGTATTAATGAGTACATATTTAAACAAGTGGCAAGTGGCTTGAACAAATTTTGACAAATTAGGAAAAAAAAAAAAAAAAAAATAAACATAATAAATAAATATAATAAAGGTTCTAAAAATAAAAATTGAAAAAGTGTATAAAAATAACATAATTCGGCTCTTTATTTATAAATCTCATTTCAAAAGTAGGCGTGCCTGGGACGTCGGACGTCGCATCATAAACGTTTCCGTCTGGTAGCAGATATCAGAACAGTTCTGATAACGTACCTACTTCAACACATTCGCTCCCTACCTATCCACAGAACATATTATGTTTCATTGTTCCGTTTTATAACAAATCCTGTATTAAGGGAAAAGTAATTTTAATTTCCGGCTGTGCTCTGGCCGTCGGTTAAAGGGTAACCAACCACCTTGACCTTCGAGCTGAAGTATTGGTAAGTGGTTACGGGCACGGACGTTAGGGGTAGCCAGCCCTCTGACCCGCTGCCACGTTCCATCGGGTTAGAGCGTACATCATCCGGTCTATGTGTCTGGCTGGGAGACGGGCGTCGAAAACGTTCTGTCTGCTATGCTAGAATATAGATAAACAGTGTCGGACTTGAAGGTTGAGAGGATACTTCTTTCAACTAACTCTGGTCGCGATCTGCGGATTAGGTTTTAGATTTATCCGACTGTGCATCTAGCCGGCAATCGAAGGGTAACCAACCTCCTTGATAGTCGAGTTGGTGTATTGGTATTTGGAGAAGTGCACAGGTGCTAGGGGTAACCAACCCTCCGGTTCTGTTGCTCTATCACCAACGGGATAGGACATAGTTTTATAGGTTCCCTGACATACAATAATCCACTCCAAGCCTGCTTACCTCGGGTCGTCAAATACGACTTTTGGTACAGTATAGGGTTCTGGTGAAATTGACAAAGAGAATCACATTTACCCCGTTTATTCGGGGTAAATTGTCGGTCACCTCTCAGCTGTGGCCTTACGGTCAACAGTGTGAGAGGATCTTTGTCTCCTTTCCAACCCTGTCCCCAAAACGTCATTGACGAGATGTCTGGCGTCCCGAAAACGCCTCCTGGAAATGGAGATCCTTTTAAAAAGTCTTCAACAACACCTAGATCACCTATCAAACGAATCAACAGTAGTCCTGAACTGACAAAAACTGTCCAAGTCCAACCACAAACGAGAGCAGCAGCAAAAAAACCTGCTTCTTCGTCCTCCGTTATGTCACAAAATAAGGGGAAAAATGCCTCACAAGCTAAGCCCAATAAAATTCCATTGGTTTTAAGCCAACTCAATCCTGTAGTTGCAACTGAAATATCAACAATTAATAATAATAAAAACACTGAACTGACGCCACCGTTACCATTTAATTGTGCAAAAGATTTTCCCATTTCCGTTTCGCACTCACCCAGTAAAATTTCCGAATCTTTTTCAGATTCTCCTCTCCGAATCGTTATGGTTGCTTCCGAAGCACTCGAAATGGCCGAACCTCTTAAAGGAACAATAACCAAAGAGATAAAAGATAATATCATAAGCAAGTTAATATCAATAGTACAAGAAGGAACGGCTGTAGTCCAGAAATTCCATCAACTGGAAAAAAAGGTTTTGGAAATGGAACTGGCTTATACAACAGATTTACTCAAAAAAGAAGAAGAACATTCAAACACTTTAAAAGATCTCATAAAAAATGAAGTAAATAGCAGTATTAATAAAAATCCATATAACCAAAAATTAATGAGCTATGCGTCGATCACTGCGAATAGGCAACAAGAACCAAGGCACGCAGTGATCGTTTCATCGAAGGATAAAGACGCTACTCACGAGAGTATCACCAACTCGCTTAAGGAACTAGTAAACCCCTCAGAGCTAAAAATAGGAGTTAGCAGTCTGACTCGAGCGAAAAATAATAAAATTATTATAACGTGCCCGAAAAAAACAGATGCCATCAAGATAGTCGCCGAAATCCCGAAAGTTTCCAAAGGAATACTTTGCGCTGAAGAAGGAAAACTTAAAAAACCAATACTTGTACTGAAAGGAATAGGAAAAGAATATAAAGATGAAGAAATTCCTGAAATGATAATTCAGCAAAATGACACAATATTTGAAGCCATTAATAAAAAAAAACCGGAAGAATGCTTAAAAATAATAAGAACCGCCAAAAATAAGAACGAAAACTTAAGAAACGTCTTTATTATGGTTGATGCAAACATAAGAAAGGAACTGTTGGCAATCGAAAGAGTTAATATTGGCTACATGAGAATACATGTCGAAGACTCTTCCGCTCTTCTCCAGTGCTATAAATGCATGAACTTTGGGCATTCAACATCTAAGTGTCTCGAAAAGAAGGACAGATGCCTACACTGCGCAGGTGAACATAAATCAATGGATTGCTCACATAAAGATGATAAATCTATGACTAAGTGTTGGAACTGCTTTAAATCTTCGCGTGGCAACGAACATGTTACAAAACATAAGGCCAACAGCAGGACCTGTCCTTTTTTACTCAAAATGGAAGAAAGAGCCCAGCAAAGAATTGACTATGGCTTATAAGCTCCATACTCGTCCTCTTAAGATACTTCAATGGAACCTTCAACGCTGCAGAGCAGCTACTGATGAATTGTATGCTAATCGTAATCGCGTAGATATTGCATTGGTACAGGAGCCATACGTAGGCGCTTTTAACAACATGAAAGCACCACCAGGCATTGTAGTATTTCAAGCGCCTCAAGTCAGCACACGAGTAAAGGCTGCAATAATAGTATTCAAAACTGATCTTTCCATTATGATGCTAAGTCATTACTCAGGAACTAATGATGTTTACGCTGAACTAACGCTACCAAACGAAATCCTGGTGATTGGATCAATTTATATTGAACCGGATCGAGATCCTATTCCGTCACTAAATATATTGCGAAATGTGGTAAGAATTAATAATAAAACTGTACTTGCTGGCGGAGACTTAAATGCCAAAAGCTTGTGGTGGGGTAGCAATAAAACAGATAGAAGAGGAGAGGCTGTAGCAGATTGTCTTTCCGAATTGGATTTCTACATTCTTAACTCTGGCCACAAACCTACATTTGAAACGTTTCGTGGCACTCTTCACATAAAAAGCATTATTGACGTAACCTTTTGCTCGACTTACTTCTTAAAAAGTGTTACAAATTGGGAAGTTGCTGATAAATTGAATTCTCTTAGCGATCACAATCCCATTACTTTCACAATAAATACCAGCACTAAAATACCTCACAAACAGTCTAAAATCTTCAAATATCCAACTAAAAATGTGGACTGGAATTTGTTTAAACAAATAGTACAAAAAGAACTATCTGACAGAAAAGTCTCAAAAACAAGTTTCAGTAGTGCATCTAACTCTCGAGATTTAGAAAATCAAATTAACAATCTTAATCAAGCACTAACCGAGGGATGCAATTCAACAATGATACTAAAAAACAGTACAAAATATAGAGAACCCTGCCCCTGGTGGTCTAATGAACTAACTGCACTGAAAAAGAATGTGATAAAAGCTAAGCACAAACTACGGAATTCTGGAATAACTAGACGCGAAACCATTACGCTTCCCGCATATTTAAAAGCAAAAGAAAATTATAAGAAAGCTATTGCTGATGCCAAGATAGAATCGTGGAAAAAATATTGCTCAATACAAAACAAGGAAACAGCTTGGTCTGCTATATACAGGGTCCTAGCAAAGAATGACAACAAGAATCCTCCAATGTCTCTTAAAAATGGAGACACAGTTTTCAAAACTGCTGAAGACTCTGTGCAGGGTCTTTTGGAACACTTTTTTCCAGACGATGACGCCACCTCAGAATTAGTGCTGCACTCTGAAATAAGAAACGAAGCTCAACTTTCATCTATTGAACCAGACGACCCACTATTTACCAAACAAGAAATAGTTAATATACTACGGAATATGAGCCCCAAAAAAGCACCGGGCAATGACTACTTTACATTAGATATATGCACTAAGGTCACAGAACTATTTGAAAATGAAGTTTTAGAAATGTACAACGCATGTTTACGACTTCATTGCTTTCCTATCTGTTGGAAGTGCTCTAATGTTATTGCTATACCAAAACCTGGCAAAGTCGAGAAAAACGATGTTAAATCATATAGACCTATTGGGCTCATTCCAGTTTTTGGAAAGGTTTTGGAGAAACTTATGATTGAAAGAATTTCTTGGCATCTTAATAAAAAGCTAAGCCCAAAACAATTTGGCTTCACACCCCAGAAGTCTACCGAAGACGCCTTAAATGCAGCCATCAGCTCTATAAATGAAGGAAAAAATAGCCGCCAAATCGTCATAGCTGTCTCATTGGACATCCGTGGAGCCTTTGATCATGCTTGGTGGCCATTCCTAATATGTCAACTACGTCGAAAAAACTGCCCTAAAAATATTTTGGAACTAGTTATCGACTATCTTGAAAACAGAGAGGTCAAAATAACACACGCAGATATAACTAAACACAAAAAGACTTCACAAGGATGTATTCAAGGTTCAGTTTGTGGTCCAAGCTTTTGGAATATAATTTTGGATGATCTTTTACAAATAGATTTTGGAAATGGAATTAACATACAAGCGTTTGCTGATGATGTTTTTCTGACAGTCAGAGCTCAACTTATGTCTGAAGCCGAAGAAAGAACAAACTGTGCCCTTTCGACAATAGCTGATTGGGGAAAAAAGGTTAAACTTAACTTCTCAGAGGAAAAAACGAAAGCGATGTTAGTAACCAAAAGAAAAGAAACTCTTCCTAATTTATTCATGAACGGTGTAAAGCTAGCTCTTGCTGACTCTATTAGGGTATTAGGTGTAACTGTAGACAAGCATCTCAACTGGTCACTACATGTGGATAACGTCTGCAAGAAGGCTGCCAATCTTTCTGGAATGCTTGTGAGAGCGGCAAAACCAACATGGGGGTGCTCTCCTGCGGTAATGCAGCAAATATATTATGGTGCAATTGAACCTCTTGTTACATATGCGGCCAGCTTATGGGGTGAAGCGGTAAAAAAGAAATGCAATAAGAAAAAACTTGACAGCTTACAAAGACAATTTGCCATAAGATCTTGTAGAGGATACAGAACCATTTCACTCATCTCTGCTCAAGCTCTAACAGGATTTACACCGTTAGACCTTAAAATTCAAGAAAGGAAGGACATTTATAATGTTAAGAAATTTGGTAAGCTGTATTCCATTCCAGATGATCGCAAGTATCAAGGAACTGCAAACTATTTCGATTTACCTCACCCGTGCGAAAGGATTCCCGAAAATATTCTTTTACTTGACAAAGATATACCTCCTTATGCTCCCAACGAAATTAGAATCTTTACGGATGGTAGCCTGCTCGACGGAAAAGTGGGAGCGGCATTCGTTCCTTTTGAGAGTGATAAAGAATTACCAGGCAGAACATTTAAATTAGATAATTTCTGCTCAGTTTTCCAGGCTGAACTACTCGCAATACGAGAAGCTCTCGAATGGTTATTAAAGAAACCACCAGAGAGATGGGTTATTGCAAAAATATTATCAGATTGTCGTTCGGGCGTTCAAGCTATAACAGATACTCGGTCGGTAAATCCATTCATTGTAGATATTCAGAGTAAAATTAAGCATCTAAAAATAAGAGGGATGAACATTCAAATATGCTGGATAAGAGGACATGCTGGTATCGTAGGAAATGAGAGAGCGGATGAACGAGCAAGATCCGCAACTTGTAAAAGAACGGCACCTTTCTTCTCAGAATTTCCCCTTAGCTTTGCCAAACGCTGTATAAAACAAAATACGCAGCAGCGTTGGGAGGATCATTACCGCGCTTCTTCTGCAGGTAAAATCACTAAAATGTTTTTCCCAACGCTGGCTGATGCAGCAAACTTCCGTCATCATCACCAAAGTACTTTCGAAACGACTCAAATTTTTACCGGACACGGAGCTATGAGAAGTTATCTATATAGGTTTAAATTAAGGAATGATGACTATTGTCCATGCGATGATATTTCTTCACAGAGTATAGAACATCTGTTATTTCAGTGCCCATTTTTCAGTTTGCAACGCCATAATCTTGAAGCAGAATGCAGGAAAGATGGAATATCCTTAACAGATATCCACACTGTAGTAAAAAGTAGTTATCATGCGCCATTGTTCTTGAACTTTGCAACAATGGTGATTGGACTCATAAAGGTAATAAACCAAAATCAGTGATCGAACATCCCATTTCCAAGACAAACAAAAACTTTTTTTTTTCCGAGTACCTTAGCCTTGTACATGACACGTAAGGCTACTAAATACAGGAGTCCAAATATATAAAAAAAAAAAATAAAAAAAACCCTATGGTCAAATATCTATATAAATTACCTTAATAGCTATCACTATCAAAAAGATTTAAGTGATATTTTTTAATTGCGAAACTTTTGGTTTTGCTATTCGACTTATCGTTTTTAAGCTCATCGGGCAGTTTACTAAATCCGGAATGGCCAATATTTTCCTGAGAGCGAAATTTAGTAACATGAAGATTTTTTCAGTTACGCGTGTTTTTGACCATGACTTTGTCGAGTTAAGGAATTTTGATATTATTTTGGTATCTCAGTGACTGATTCATCACAAATTCGTTCAAATTTGAAATAATGAAACCGCCATTTCAGTCATAGGTACACAGTAAGAACTCAATAACATCTTTCGCATTCGTCTTTTTTTGTTGTTTTGTTGCCTGGCGTGGTGTTTTTGTAGCGAGCGTTATTACTTGTGTGACAAATGTGTTGTTGGGTTTGGACGGTTCTAGACAATGGCATATTTCAGCAATTGTTTTTGTACCTGCTTACGTTCTATTTACAGTGTTTTCTGTTGCTCTGTGAATATACCATGGGTTGTCCTACGTAGGTACTTTTTTGTGTACAGTGGAGATTGTACTTGAAGCTAATTTCTCTGTTTCTGCCCCATACTGATGCAGAAATGAAACATTTAAGGTGCGCGTACACTTTATGAGTTTTTTAAATATATTTTTATTTGACAGTTTTGGTTTTTTTAGTTCCATAATTTTTGTAAGATTATGGTATTTTTATACATTGTTCAGTTTTGTACTAAGTATCTTTAGACATCTTTAGTAAAAAATAAGCTGAATTTTTTATTTAAAAAAGCAGACGCTGTCTACCTCAGAACAGGTATTTACTTTTAAAAAAAATTATTACAGAAATAAAAGACGAGTTATACTTTAATCCACAAATTTGGAATATTCGGTGACCGGTTTCATTACTTTTGCGACATCTTCGAGAATGGAGTAAGAGTATCACTCGTCTTTTGTTTCAATATTAAATTACAATGAACTTCCATCAAGAATTTTCACTTACAAACTTAAATGTTCTAATGAGAAAAGACAGTGCGTAATATGTTTGCTTATATTTTAATTAGGCTTATTTGTATATTTTTTACCTTCTTCACTGTTTCGCAAACAGATCATAATAATACTATGCTTTAATTATGATAAACGCCGATTTTTTCGGCACTGAACTAAACTTAACTATTTAATATAAAATAAAAAATATTGTCTAAGATATTCTTCGTGTTGTTTTACCGAAATCGTCATCATTATTATGATAATCATTTCATTTCCGACCTAAAAGTGCATGGGAAACTGCATTGGTATGCAAATCGCAGCGTATCTTGATCATTTTCGTTACATGAAGGTAAGACGACTAGTCTTACGTTTCAGGTTCCAGTTCAGGGACTTTGAAAATATTCTAGTGTAAAAACACCTTTTTATTCTTGTGTGGCTGTGATGTCACACTAGTCGACATAGGACACAAGACTTGATGTATCTCTCTTATTTTTTTTTTTTTTTTTTTTTTTGTAATCTTCAAATGGACATTTTTACACCCCATTTGGAAAATAAAATTTGTATAACAACTATGCTAAATGTTAATACTAAAAATATTTATCCTTGCTACGCGAAGAATGAATGTCCGCTAATTCAGCAACAGATCTATACAGATACCTTATTCAAAAGAGAGCACGAAGATAGAAGTCATAACAAGGAAGACAGAGACGCTGTTCTGCGGCGGGTGTTGTCTAAAACAGATTCAGTCTTCAGTTGGTTGATGACCGTGATGGAGAACGCACGTTCGTAACATGAGCGGCGTATTTGTGATTTTAAATTTATTTTGCCATAACAGGGCTAAATTATGTTTATTCGCATAAATTATGGAAAAAAAACGATGAAATAGCAAGTCTTCTTTTTTTTTCAAATGTCTGAACTTTAAATATTCCGTCGTTTACTAGTAGTAACGCGATGTTATATCACCGCGCGCAAAGGGATTATTTAACACTGTGTTTTAAGAGTTAAGGGGTTATATACAGTTAGAATTTGTAAAACATCAATTTTTTTTCAATTTCGTTCTTGTAATGTACGTATATTTATGTACACACACAGAAAATTCAAGTTAATCTGTTTTTTTGTAAAGTTACACGCATATTTGTTAAGACATGTCAGAGCGTTTGAAAGTAGGAGGCTGAAGCGGCAGCGCTTACCTAGAGCGTTGTCCCACCACAGCACCCTCAAAACTCTCGTTGTAGGTGGCTGCTTAAATTTTAAGTTACAGTTCAACGCTGCATATAATCGCATGCTTTTTAAGTTATAATAAAAATATATAATAGTTCAATGATATATTGAGTGTTAATATTAGTTGTGTCCGTTTTTCTCCAAATTAATAGAACAAGATGACAAATAGCAACAAATTAGTTTAAAATGTATTATCCTTCGTTATTTAATAACAAATAAGTAAATAATTCATAGTATCCTCACCGTACACTGCGCAAATATCGTGAGCAGTTATGGTAGTTTTATTTCCTCAATTGTACGCGAACAAAAAGAAGTGTCGAAAATGCTCACTTTCGTCTACTTAACATTAAATTTTGAAGGCTTGTAAAAAAACAAAATGAATAATAATATTTTGTTTATTACATAAAATAAAATAATAACGTTAAAGCAATCGCAACATCTTGTAGACCAGAAAATTTTCTTTCAAATGACTTATAAATTTTGAGTTTTTTTTACTTTCGGTTCTTATTTTCAAATTTGAAAAAAAAACAACAATTTTCATATAATTTTTTTATACACAATAATGTTCCCTCACTGGTGTGTGAAATAATGAAATATGCCTTAAATTAGTTATTTAAACATAGTTTACAAATAAGAAAATGAAAAACTTAATTACTCTAACTAACCTAATTGTCATTGTAAACATAATAAGAGATATAAACTAAAATAATAAAAAAAAAACATAATAAATTTTTAAAGACTTGTTGACAAAATTTCAAAATCAGGACACAAATTTTAAGCTATTTGGCTTGATCCACTCATCGATCCGTGCGCAACCCACCTCCACTATCCATTTCTTAATAGTAATTTTATATTGTGAGTAATTACTAATTGTCCTTCTGGAAAATGGAATTTGATTATACACTTTAATCGAGTAGGCCAATCCTCTTTGACTGAAAGTTGTATTAATTACCCAGAGTGAAGTATCTAGTAACTCTTGTATTTGTGAAATGAGTTGTGAAAATTAGAGAATAATGTTTGTGTGCGTACAGTAACAGAGCTTTTACATACAGTTGTTTTACATATGTTACATTAAGATTTACGAATATACCAAAGGAGTTAGTTCTGTGCTCTTAAGATAATTTTTATTGAAGCTTTTTATGCACCTGAAAAGTAGTAAATGGAACCTTTCCTTAACTGTAAGAATAGATCATGGCGTTGACGCGTCGTAACTAATTCGGCCATAAATCGACACTAAAGGTTCATTTCCACTGGTGTTGTTCTTGGCTTTTGAGTCGGGATGTCGAAATGTATTCATAACAAAAATAGTTACAGGATCCCGCCACTTGGCGCATGTATGCGTGGTATTTCCGGTCACTACCTACTTTTGTGCCTACCCATGTTTGCACTGATAAAAAAGAGACACTTTTTTGTAGAATCTGCTGATATAATTTTAGCGTCAACTACGAGTAATATAAATAAAAAAAAAAGATAAATTTTAGTTTGGACAAAACAGAGGAGGACAGGACAAGACAAAAGGGGACACGACAGGACAGGTCAGTACAAGACAAGACAGGACAGGACAGGACAGAAGGGAACAGGACAGGACAAGACAATTAATTGGTTACAATATAAAAGAAAACAAAAAAAAAATTATGTAAGAGGGTTAGATTAAATTATAATTATTATTTTCAATTAGGTTTCTAGCATTTTAAACTTTTATTAGAACAGGACAGGACAGTACAGAAGAGGACAAAACAGAGGAGGACAGGGCAAGACAAAAGAGGACAGGACAGGACAGGACAAGACAAAAGGGAACAGGACAGAACAAGACAATTAATTGATTACAATATAAAAGAAAACAAAAAAAATATTATGTAGGACAGTTAGATTAAATTATAATTATTATTTTCAATTAGGGTTCTAGCAGTTTAAACTTTTATTAGAACAGGACAGGACAGTACAGAAGAGGACAAAACAGAGGAGGACAGGACAGGACAGGACAAGACAAAAGAGGACAGGACAGGACAGGACAAGACAAAAGGGAACAGGACAGGACAAGACAATTAATTGGTTACAATATAAAAGAAAACAAAAAAAAAAATATGTAGGACAGTTAGATAAAATTATAATTATTATTTTCAATTAGGGTTCTAGCAGTTTAAAAAACTTAAAAGTTTGGAACAGGACAGGACAGGACAGAACAGGACAGGACAGGACAGGATAGGACAGGACAGGACAGGACAGGACAGGATAGCACAGGACAGGACAGGGCAGAAGAGGAAAGGACGGGACAGGACAGGATAGGACAGAACAGGACAGAAGAGGAAAGTACAGGACAGGACAAGACAGGACAGGACAGGACAGGACACGACATAACAGGAAAGGTCAGGACAGCACAGGACAAGACAATAAATTCTAGCATTTTAAACTTTTATTGGAAATTTTATTGGGACAGGACAGGACAGAAGAGGAAATGACGGGACAGGACAGGATAGGACAGGACAGGACAGGACAGAACAGGACAAATTGGTTACAATATAAACAAAAAAAAGTATTAGGTCGGACAGTTAGATGAAATTATAATTATTAATTTCAATTAGGGTTCTAGCATTTTAAACTTTTTTTAGAAAAGGACAGGACAGTACAGAAGAAGACAGGACAAAACAGAGGAGAACAGGACAGGACAGGACAAGACAAAAGGGGACACGACAGGACAGGTCAGTACAAGACAAGACAGGACAGGACAGGACAAGACAATTAATTGGTTACAATATAAAAGAAAACAAAAAAAAATATTATGTAGGACAGTTAGATTAAATTATAATTATTATTTCCAATTAGGGTTCTAGCAGTTTAAAAAACTTAAAAGTTTGGAACAGGACAGGACAGGACAGAACAGGACAGGACAGGATAGGACAGGACAGGACAGGACAGGACAGGACAGGACAGGATAGGACAGGACAGGACAGGACAGAAGAGGAAAGGACGGGACAGGACAGGATAGGACAGAACAGGACAGAAGAGGAAAGTACAGGACAAGACAATAAATTCTAGCATTTTAAACTTTTATTGGAACAGGACAGGACAGGACAGAACAGGACAGGACTGGACGGAACAGAACAGGACAGGACTGGACAGAAGAGGTAAGGACAGGACAGGACAGGACAAGACAGAAAAGGAATGGACGGGATAGGACAGGACAGGATAGGACAGGACAGGACACTTTTACACTACACTAGCATTTTAAGCTTTTTTTAGCACAGGACAGGACAGTACAGAAGAAGACAGGACAAAACAGAGGAGGACAGGTCAGGACAGGACAAGACAAAAGAGGACAGAACAGGACAGGACAAGACAAAAGGGAACAGTACAGGACAAGACAATTTATTGGTTACAATATAAAATAAAACAAAAAAAATTTATGTGTCCTCAGTTAGATTAAATTATAATTATTATTTCCAATTAGGGTTCTAGCAGTTTAAAAAACTTAAAAGTTTGGAACAGGACAGGACAGGACAGAACAGGACAGGACAGGACAGGACAGGATAAGACAGGACAGGACAGGACAGAAGAGGAAAGGACGGGACAGGACAAGACAATAAATTCTAGCATTTTAAACTTTTATTGGAACTTTTATTGGGACAGGACAGGACAGAAGAGGAAATGACGGGACAGGACAGGATAGGACAGGACAGGACTGAACAGGACAAATTGGTTACAATATAAACAAAAAAAAGTATTAGGTCGGACAGTTAGATGAAATTATAATTATTAATTTCAATTAGGGTTCTAGCATTTTAAACTTTTTTTAGAACAGGACAGGACAGTACAGAAGAGGACAGGACAAAACAGAGAAGGACAGGACATGACAGGACAAGACAAAAGGGGACACGACAGGACAGGTCAGTACAAGACAAGACAGGACAGGACAGGACAAAAGGGAACAGGACAGGACAAGACAATTAATTGGTTACAATATAAAAGAAAACAAAAAAAAATATTATGTAGGACAGTTAGATTAAATTATAATTATTATTTCCAATTAGGGTTCTAGCAGTTTAAAAAACTTAAAAGTTTGGAACAGGACAGGACATGACAGAACAGGTCAGGACAGGACAGGATAGGACAGGACAGGACAATACAGGACAGGACAGGACAGGACATGACATAACAGGAAAGGTCAGGACAGCACAGGACAAGACAATAAATTCTAGCATTTTAAACTTTTATTGGAACTTTTATTGGGACAGGACAGGACAGAAGAGGAAATGACGGGACAGGACAGGATAGGACAGGACAGGACAGAACAGGACAAATTGGTTACAATATAAACAAAAAAAAGTATTAGGTCAGACAGTTAGATGAAATTATAATTATTAATTTCAATTAGGGTTCTAGCATTTTAAACTTTTTTTAGAACAGGACAGGACAGTACAGAAGAGGACAGGACAAAACAGAGGAGGACAGGACAGGACAGGACAAGACAAAAGGGGACACGACAGGACAGGTCAGTACAAGACAAGACAGGACAGGACAGGACAAAAGGGAACAGGACAGGACAAGACAATTAATTGGTTACAATATAAAAGAAAACAAAAAAAAATATTATGTAGGACAGTTAGATTAAATCATAATTATTATTTTCAATTAGGGTTCTAGCAGTTTAAAAAACTTAAAAGTTTGGAACAGGACAGGACAGAACAGAACAGGACAGGACAGGACAGGACAGAAGAGGAAAGGACAGGACAGGACAAGACAGGACTAGTATCTTTAGATTCTAATTGTTTATTTATTCAATTATTCTAGTTGGTTGTTTCCGTAAATCAAACTTTTATTTATTTATTTGACAATCGTAGTCTGCATCACTTTAAGGGCTTTTTAACCCATCACGTAATGCAGACTGTAGACATAAGTTACAGATTAATGAATAGAAATCAGATAGCGGCTGTTTAGCTGCCAATGTGTACAGAAAAATAGATATTATCCGCAGAAACCGTTATCAGCAACCGAATTACCCTGTTAATGGGTGAATTCTGACTTGCATTAGTGTGCGTGCTTCTGGGTGTGTAAATCAGTGCACGAGATCTCGCTCTAGTCATATTATTGGGAACATACAAACTGATCTCTTTCAGAATATTTGGATTATGTACACCTTATAGAAATGTTTCAAAAGAAAGAATTGACGACAAGATTCGAGTGTGTTGTAATCCAGCATTCCTTTTCAAGAATAGATAGTTATTATTTTTTTAAAGATATAACTATCGTAAAAATTGCTTTTGAACCTTCTTTATTTTAAGGATGTGGTTTGATTCAGAAGGGTACCAGATAATGGAACAGTATTCTAGTATGCTGCGGACAAATGGATCATACAATTTGCGAATTACGGTAGTATTATTGAAATATCTAGATGTTCAAAGTACAAATCCAAGCATTTTACTAAATTTATCTACAATACTAGTAATTTAGGACTATTTGTATTTAATACATTTTAATTCATTCTATTACATCTTACAAATATTTATTTATAGTATAGAAACACTTTTAACTACCTGCATTTTTTTTACAAAATTTATTCCTTAATTTTATTGGGGAGCTTATTACATATTTTAACTGCCATGCATCCGGTCTTTTTTTTTTTAATGATTCGTTAATGAAATTTTTAGATACTTTTATTCCTGGTGTGAAAGTGTATTTTTTCCTGTCTGTATCTTCTTATGCACGCACGCCGATTATTCCTATTTTTGATATGTACATCTTCAAGTATTTGATTGACTTGATCGTGCCAGGTCTTTCTCGGTCTTCCTCGTTTTCTGCATCCATCAACATTCGCATCGTAGATCCTTTTAGCCGTTCTTTCGCTGTCCATTCGCTCTACACGTCCAAACCAACGCAGCACCCCTATCTTGATTCTGTCGATAACGCATGTCTCAGGCTTACGTAGTTCACGGATCACGACATTTAGGCACCTGCTATACATCGTTTTACAACACAATTGCCTGAGAAAACGCATTAAGACAGCATTCAACCTATTTTCATCATAAAAAAAGCTCGTTTACGAAAAGAAGAGAGCGTGTTTAAACTTGTTGACATTAAGTAAAACAACAAACCATCACGTAAATTTGTCTAGGGGTAGGCAGAGTGGATAGAACGCCATATAATTCTGTCTTTGAATACTAAACTCGCTTCCATGCATCTTCTCACGCACGCGCGCTGATTATTCCAACTTTTGACATGTCCACCTTCAAGAATTTGTTGGATTGGTCATGAAATGTCTTTCTCGGTCTTCCTCGTTTTATCCATTCATCAACATTCCCACCGTTAATAATTTTAGCCGTTTTTTCGCTGATTTAAAGCCGTTTGTAAATATGTAAACTTTAAATTAATTGGAAAAAAGGAAAATCAAAAACCTATATTTGCATTGGCACGTGAATAATTCCCGAGTCTCCGTTATCGGGTTGATCAATTCGTTCTTTGAATAAAAGATCGAATAAATCTTTTGTCAGCAAGATTATAAACATTAATTCTAGGAGAAGACAAAATACAGGCTAGGCTGGTTTTAGTTTCGATCTAGATTATGAATCATATTCGCAATTAGCAAGCTGTTGAATAATGCTTGCTAACCCGCTTACGGCGCGATATCGGCATTGTGTTTAAGAACACTCGGCGCAAATAATTTCTATGCAGTAAATGTTATCAAATATTTGTATATAACCACTTACCGACTTTTCTATGTCTACCGGTTTCGAGACGTACCCGTCTCTTCGTCAGGACACCAATAAAACCAACATGCAAAACTCACTATACACCTTCACCATAGTTGTTGCACAAAAATATAAAACCAACACGACATGCATTTTAATAAGCACATGCACTGATTAGATTATGAAAATATTTTACGTTGTTTGAGAAATAGTTGAAAAAAAAAGAGGGAGGGGATGAAGGAAGGGTTGTGAGTTTAATAGGTTTAGGGTGACCATTACAATGGAACATCGTGTAACGGGATATATTGAATGGTTGATTGATTATTGATCAAAGGAACATTATTTTCCAAAGCTTTCCTAATGTGAAAAATTTCCATATTATGCATTTTGAATCCGTTATTATTTGTATGTCAGATTTTTCCTTTATTTAATATGAACACTTTGTAATTTTTACCACATAAGAGGCGGCCTCCGTGGTGTAGTGGTCCAGACGCTTAACTCACGTACGGAAGGTTCCGGGCTCGATTCCCGGTGAGAACACAAAAATTAAAAATGTGATTTTTCTCAAGCCTGGGTGCTCTGTGATGTAATTCACCACTGTAATTAGGCCTCCTGGCCTGTTGTGGTGCAAAAAAAAAAAGTAAAATGTAAAGAATATACTATAACAAAACTTGTTTCAGGTATTCTGAATTGCCCATATTCATTTGTAAATTTAAACTAAACCAAAATATATAAAGAGATTAGTACTTAGGTACTGATAGGGTCGGGTGAAAGGGGCAAGGCATTGTGTGGTAGAGGGGTTATTACAAAGTGTTTCATTTAAAATCAATTAAAAATGTTTTTCCACAAAGTAAATGCTGAAACAATAAATAATATAAGATTTTAGATGATGACATGACATGATTAAAATTTATTACGTAATTTGCGAACTCGAAGAAATGGTGATTATGAAGACACCTCACGTGTTCTTTATCAAGAATATTTTTATACATGTCAACAAATTAACTAGTTCTTCAGGTAACTCATTATACAGTTTTAATTCCTTGTGCAACGAGTTTTGAGACTCTGTTTTTCTTCTCATTGGGGATCTTAACAAACTTATCAAATATTATTAGAACAAGCAAACAAAGTGGCTGGGTGCTTCAGAAATGCTGTATGGAGAAACTAACGTATGTTGAAGGAGAGCATAGTCAGCATAGTATAAGTTTATAAAACCTGCATTAGACCTATCATGGGTTTGGTTAGGAACGAGTTGGAATACAAGTCAACTATATGGACTTCGTATTATAGTTTTCACCAAGGTACTCTTGAAAGAGTTCAAAATATTTTTTAAGATACGTAAACTTTAAACTTGGAATCAGATTTTAATTTATTAACTATCGCTTTCTATTAAATACTTTGAACCTGTTAAAACTAACTGAGAGAAGAAACATTATAGATTAAGATTGTTATCTTTACATGGAACTGTCTAAATCTATTAACACTCATTAACTTCAATGTATCTGGACGAAGGCCTCGTCAAGTACCTTCGTTTAGAAAATTCCAGGTCCAATTCTCGATGAGAAAAAAATAAATTCAGATTTTACCAAACCTGGGTATTCTGTGCTCAATTCACCACTGTAATAAGGCCTTCTGACTTGTGCAAAATTTTAAAATAAAAAGATTTTAATATTGTTGAAAACCTTTCATGCTGCTGGGGATTTCTTAATTAATTTTCTGAACACAACCTGTGATCTTGTCCCTTTCCCGCTCTCTATGAATACACAATTGAGATTCTCGCTACTATTCGTGGCCCCGTTATAGGTCCTCTCGAACATAAAGTTCGGTGGCTTCCAAAAATAATTTCAAGGCTTTTAAAAAGCTTTGTAATCATTTCGGCAAATTGATCACGTCCAATAGATTAATCCCAGTCAGTGAAGAATTTACTTTTTCATAATTTTCAACCCAAAAATGTACTTCTGGATTGCTGTCTTTCGGCACAAAGATACTCAGGATAGCAGATTACAGAGAATTCTTTCAGGCAGCTTTTCTTGTTCGGCAACGAGCAATTTTTCCGTGCATGTGGGCACCGCCAAGGAGACCTAAGTCTTCAAATGCGGTTTGCGTTATGTAGTGGGCAAGCTTTTGTGGTGCAAAGAAAAGTGTCCTGACGAAGAAACGGGTGAGTTTTGAAACCGGTATACATAGAAAAGTCGGTAAGTGGATTTACACAATGAGAAACATGTTACAAAAATGTTTTCTTGCGCGGTGTAAAATTTAGAGCATTTAATTGTGTGCAAAGTTTCTTGAAAATGTATGGAAAAAATAATGAAAAATATTTTAATAAAAACGCACTACTTTGAATGACGTCACTGGTTCATGTGAATCAACCTATGATCTGAAAGTTATGGAAGATTTCCGGTCTGCCTTTCGCTTCTAGACCAATGGGAAGAACTGAATGAGAATAAGCGGAAATGAACCTCTGACGAGTTAAAAAATCGAAGCGCTAATAATACGATATGTAAGAATTAAAAAATATATTTTTCGAATAGTTTTAATAGTCTATTAACAAATAAAAAAATTAAATAAAACCATTGAACTTCCTGATTCATATTATCATTATATATGTTTCAATGTCTTATCGTTGTATACAATTTAATAAAATATAACTAACCGTTTTAGCCGTATAAATTAAATAGCGTAATTGCCCGTACTCGGTTTAGCGTTTATTAAAACAAACAGGGCCCGGGAACATTTGTTGATTTTAGATAAACTAAGAAGCACAGTTAGCTCCCTATATCACGTAATGGTTAACTGCCAGATTGTGGTTAAACCTTAATTGGGGAATCGGACTAAATAGCCTTACCATGGTTGGCTGTAGTACTTACTACTGGACTGATACTAAGCATGCGAACCTTTTGAGATTATTATCCGGTAGCAGAGCATACAAAGCCATGTTTACACAATAAGATGCCATGAACTACATGTATTGAATATAGTATGTTATTATTCTTAATAAAAAATAACTATAACTCTTTAAATACTGTGCTAAAAAAACCCCATAGAGATATCTATATAATTATACTAAAAAAAATTATTTTTTTTGTAAAAAAGAAATATTAGCGTTCTTATAATTTACGCAAATATTTCAATATTAGTGACCATTTTCAACGAGTTATAAATAACTCACTATTAGAAAATGAAAATCAAATTGGGGTAGAATGGGGCTCGAACCTTGGACCTCTGATCCGTGAGTCATTGGCATCTTCAGACTGGTAAATATTATACACTTCTCCTTACACTGTATAATGTTTACCTGTCTATATTCCATACAAACTTTTTTTATGTGTAAAAAAATAACTTCCAAATTTCTTGATATATGCATTCTCCTCGAATGCAGCCCTCCTCCAGCTCCTAACTTTTCCCTGCATAACAGATTAAAGATTTTAAGAGCTATTAAAACACCCAGGACAAAGCTCATCAATATGCAAAAAAACACGCGTAAATCTGTCCAGTAGTTATTTACTATTTTGAGAACACGCATACGAAAAGTGCATTTTATATATTACGATCTGAACACGGCAATTGCTAGATTTACTCGTATGTGGATTAAATGAACACTCGAAAGTTTCATATCAATTATTGTATTTAGCGTACTTGTTAATGTTTGGATAATTTATAGAGCGCCATTTTTGTGAAAATCACCTCAAGGGCGCTGTACAATAAATAAATATCCCAGCACGTCTTGCAGCTACAGAGCGCATGGACGGTTGGGATTCTAGTTCCTCGTCTCCAATTATGGTATATGACAATTATAATATTTAGGAGATAGATAACAGCATGTCTTGCAGCTACAGAGCGCATGGACAATAAGAAATCTAGCCCCTATTTACATTTTTATTTTAAAACATTTTATGTAACAATGAAGTTGAGTTTGAGTGATATTTTAAAAAACGAAAAAAGCTAATTTATAAAAATAGAAGTTAGATTACAACAAGTCTTGCAGCTACTGAGCGCATGGACGGTTGAAATTTTAGACTCCATTTACTAAATTTAGATATTTGATAGTTGATAACATTTACATAATAATATGATAGCTAACATAAAATAATATGATAGCTAACATCACAAAAAGTCTTGCAGCTACAAAACGCATCGACGAATAGAATGTCAACAATATGAGAATGATTTTAAAAAGTTAACAATAAAAATTAAAAAAAACACAATAATACAAACACTAAATAATTATACTAATTTGTTCATAAAATTATAAACTCTAATAAAAAAACAGAATTTTGGAAAAAAAAATGATCGGAACCAGCATGAACACAATCACAATACTAGAGAAAAGAACAAAATTAGACTTCCATTTAGGAAAAAGGCAAAGTCACGAAATTCAATTTTATTTATAGCAATTAAAAAGTATTACGAAATGGAAAAAAATATTTATGAAGAAAAAAACATATCAAAATTTAAAATAATGGTCAAGACATATGTGATAAACAATTTATAAATTAAATATATTTGCAATGTTATTATTAGAACACACATAACAATATGTATGATATGTGTGCCCTATTTTAAGATTTAAATAAAAAAAAAAAAAAAAAAAAAGTTTTTAACAATAATTTAGGGATATTTAAATTTACATTGTTTGTACACAGGCAGGATTTCTTCTCTAAGCAGTTATTTAGATCCAAATGTTTTGTCTCTCTGCTGCAATAATTTGGATTTTTTAATTTAGTCAATCTTTGGAAAGTTTTCATGAGAATGTATATTACTAGCATACACAATACTGCCATCAACAGTATGCAAGCGGGCCTTGCACATTCGGCTTCTTTGTGAAGTGCACGACCAATGTACTTTAACTCCGTAGGACCTGGTTACTTGTCTATGAATTGAATTACAGAACATCTTAAATAAGTCATTTTCAAATATCGAATTCAAGTAGGTATCTAGGTACTTTTTTTTTGTTTGAATAACAAAACATAAAATAATTAATTTTCAAAGATAGAATTCTTTTTGTAAATGTCAAACTTTGATCTTCCAACCAACAAGGAGTATGTGGGAACGCGATTTTCAAAAAAATATTAAAAGTCGGATAATATTATTTTATTGTTTCTGAAAATCTAATAAAAATCAACGACTGGGTAGAAATTATAAGGAATTTAAGGAAAGAACCTGATTGGGATCCATACATAACGAATGTTGTTTGTAAACATTCAAAAACAAACCTTTTTTTGCACTAAAAATAATATCTTTATATTATCCATTCTCATTGAATGCAACCCTGGTAATAGATTAAAAAATATATGCACTTTTTACTTTTTTTCTACTAGATAAATTTGAGATTTAAATAGCTATAAATACGCTCGTGGCAAAAATCTACATTTCGCTGAAAACCGAACGTAAATCCGTCCAGTAGTTATTCTGTCCGTGAAGGACACACAAACTTAATATATATACATATAGCTAGATAGATAGAAGAGTCAAGAAATTACTAGTTGATATAATAAATATTTTGCATTCCTATCAGAATAAACACAAATATTGAACAATATCAAAATCCGCCGATAAATCTGTAGTTTAATAACACTGGTATCTAAATTAGCGATTTAAGATTTACCCCCATAATTACTTGATGGGGTTTCAACACACCTAAAGCATCCCTTATCCCCCCCCCCATAACCCTAAAGGGCGGTGTATTCCCATATTGATCCGGACTTAACGTTTCCTAAATACACACCAACCCTACATTCACCCTAAGGGTAAGACTACTACCCACGTAAACCAGCAAACAAAATAACAACGCTTAGTAAAAAATACCTGAAACGCAAAACGCTACTTGAATTTACGTAGTAAATAAAATACGATTTTGATGTAAGCCACCTCTAGCTGGTAGTTCTAGAGGATTCAGATGAAACTTTCAACAAAATCTCTCACGTGGAAAATAAGGGAAATTTCAGCATGACGCACACGCATAAAAAGTAAATACTATTATTGCGTTTGAAAATAGTTATTTTTTTTAATGCTCTCTGCTTTTTTACTTGTTTAATTATTTTGTGTATCAATTATTTTATCTTTCAATGTGAAAATGTCTGCAAACATAAATAAAGCTAAGCGGTTTATAAATTGTATGGGAATATATTCTTTCCCGTAGAAAGGGGTAGACGATATATACCTTTAATTAAAACGGTTTTGAATTAGAGGGGTGTTTTTTTGTGCGATCATTTTTGTCGAGTGTATTTTATTCAAGTAGTTCAGTGAAAACCGCTTTACGAATGCAACATGTGACAGGTGTAAATTTAGAGGTGTGTTGAAGTGTTAAGAGATTTGGGTCTTCAATAAATGATATTATATTGAAGGGTACTTGATGTAGGTAATTACAAACAATCAATAATTACAAGGTACATGTTTTTTTATTAGAATACATAGAAGGATTAATTAACATTATTATTATTAATATATTTTTTTTTTTTATTTGAAATTTATTTTTTTATTTGAAACACTGCTCGTTGTCGAACTAGAAACGCTCTCCAAATGAGCTCTCTCTAATCTGGTAGCCTGAGTATCTTTGTGCTAAAAAAGGTAACCCAGAAGTACATAACATGCACTTCATTGAATTGAGAAAAGAGAGAAGTGAATTCTTCACTAAATAGGATTTATTATTTATTTATTCATTCATTTATTTATATAAACTTCTCACTGGGCATAACCCGTATCGAGGCATTTATTTTCATCATTTTTAATGTATTTTATGTTCTAGTACATGAAAAATAAAACTTATTATAATATAATAAAAAAACCCTGTATTGATAAACATAAAACGTAAATAACAGACATGCACCAATGATTCCGAGTTCGAATAGACTACTGTTTCGGTGGGGTGACACCATCTTAAGGCAGTTTTTAGGACCCAAATCTAGAAGCCATTTTTAAACAAACAAATTAAATTTCTGTTTATTTGTATTCAATTTTAAATTAAGAGGTAGAGTGTCGTAAATTTTGGGAGCAAAGGACACGTGACTCTTTTGTCCAAACGATGTTGTCATTTAAGATAGCACAAATAGTGGTTGATTAAATTGATTGCACATGATGAATTCGCCGAAGTGATAACAAAACTTTATGAAGGCCTGAAAACTATTTTTAGAAGCCACCAGATCTGTATATTCGACAGGACCTATAACAGGGCCACGGATAATACGAGAAGCTCCATTCGGTAATCGTAGAGGGGGAAAGGGACAAGACCACACGATGTGTTCAGAAGATTGATAAAGAATCAACAATAATAAAAATAAATAATATTTCAATTAATTTTCCATGACCTGATAAAAACTGCCTGAACAAACCAACACCGAGGTGTGGAAACATAAAAATCAATTTCCGATGAAAGATGTTTTTACTTCATATCTGTTTAAATTAAACATTTCCAGTCTCTTTCGTACACATTCCTCTTTTCCTCTATTTCCGACTTTCATCAAACAAATAAACCATCACGCCGTAGGGGTAGGCAGAGAGGATAGAACGCCATATCACTCTGTCATTGCATACATACTTTCTAATGCTCGTACGCTGATTATTCCTTCTCTTGACATGTCCATCCTCAAAATAAAGTGTGTACAACACTCACTATAAATCATCCACCGTCTCCAGATAGCAAAATCTTCATAAACAAATTACAAAAGTTTATTAGAGATGCTGTTTTTTGGAAAATATTGATTTTTAATTTGTTCTTATGGTTGTTTGTTATCTACTAAACGTCGGGTTATAAGGAATGCCTAGTAGGTTCCACATAAATTGCTTAATATTTATCCGCGTTGATATCGTCCCGTAAAAATCATCTCATGAGAATATTTTTTACTTCTCGCTCGTTTTGGACAAATCTTTAGACTAACATGGTATGTGTAATGCACAGATAGAGTAAAAGATTGTTCTTACAGTTTTATTATCTTTTATTAATACAAAAGATACAATATATATAAACTTAACTAAACTTAATAAAACAGAGATTGGAAATACTTAATAATAACTCAAGGAATCTAATTTGCAAAACGTAAAATAAAGCAGGTAAGAAAAAATATGAAATCGTAAAAATTAAAATTAAATCAAATTTTTGTTTAAAGAACGTGTGTCACCGAACACAGCCAAAACGCTTCTCCTGGTGTCCGTCGCTCGGACCTGGCGCGCGACGTCACGTGTGACGTCTATAGTGTTGCCACATTCTTTTAGGTTTATTTTTTGTTTCTCATATTAAATATTGATACTGTGTATTTTTATTGTTTAAACGCTGTAACGTTAATCTAATAAAATCATGAATTCCCACGCACAGGCTATGCCTGGGTTGGTTTTTTTATTTTTTATAACTTTATCCTGTTTTATGTCATTTTTGTATGCTACTCCTAGCCGCACTCCCAGTTATTTTTGAAAGCTATCATTTTTTGTAAAATATACTCTCAGATATTTGAAACGCTCGACTCTTTCGATGATTTGGTTTGACAGTCAGGGGATTTCGATAAAAAAGGTCACAGGTACACGTGAACACTAATCGATCAAATATAGCGTTATCATTTTTTGTAATAGATTTTCGGTTTCTAGGCATTAATTTTTTTCGACGTTAGTGTATTTTGACTACTACGGGGTTTTATTTTTAAATATCAGCACAACTTTCCAACCTGATCTCGTGACGACACGGGCGGAGTCATTTGAAATAACGAAACTTTAAATATACGATGCATAAAAACATTTAAAACTTTTTGGCGTAGTTTGATGGTCAATTAACAAATAATATAATTTCTCGTTTCATAACACCTTGATTATTCTGAATCATTACTATGAAGTGATCAGTGACTCGTTAGAAACGGATAAAGTTGAAGTCTGGTGTTTTACATTATTTGATTTCAATGCGTTCTTGAACCTATGATGCTTTGAGTCGTACATTAAAGTTTCAGGAATATTGTGAAGTTTCGTAATTAATAATTTACCTTTGGGAGTATAATTTCATTTGAATCAAAGAGAAATTCCTTACTCCAGTTTTGAGAATAAAGGTGTCGAGTGAATGATCATAAAATGGGTGTAAAACCTTCGCAAATCCACACCTTTACACGGTTTTTAAATATATTAACTGTGTAAAATCGTTAATTATGAGATTTAACTAAGTATAAAAAGAGCGTGTTTGTTCAGTTTATAATTTTTCAGGCTTTGTTCACAGATAACAGAAGGAACATTGTGGACTGTATAGAAATTTTACTCACTTATCAGTTCTTCTGTTTGTTTCTTTTATGAAGCACTTCACTTTTACTATTACACAGATACCAATATCGTGTAAAGTCTGTTCATTATTACAAGAATTTCCAAATAAACAAACCAGCCGCGTAATACCCAACGGAAGATAGCCTATTTCAACCTAACGGCACGGTAAAATTATAGTCGATTGACATATATAAGATTCGTTAGTACATATTGAAATTTGATAATATTTATATTTTTCGTTTTCTATAAAACTCCATGGTCAATGACTTAAATCAACATATCAATAAAAACGCCCCAATCAATATATTATTTAAAAAAGAAAATGATATATTAGCGTTTTTATAATTTACCCAAATATTTCAATCTTGGTGACCATTTTCAACGAGGTGTAAAACTAACTACTTAACTAACTGTAAAAGGTGTAAAACTAACTACCTAACTAACTGTAAACTAACTAACTATAAAACACTATTAAAAATTGGAAATCAAGTTGAGGAAGAGTGGGATTCAAACCTTGGAAGTCTGATCTGTAAGTTCGCAATACTAGCCACCACAGTCCGATTAAAATAATATTGTAAAACTTAACATAAGAGATTTTTATGATAATTTTATCAAAATCATTATTTAAATTTAACGAGTACTCTCAGGTAAAAGTCCTGCAAAAGAAAATCGACTGGAGATTAGTCGTTCTCATGATTTACTGATTACTGCGTTTGCCAGGCATTAAATAAATAAATAACAGGGAAATATCACATACTACGAATACCGATAAAAATATATGAAATGGATTTAGAATAATTAATTTTATTTTCAAAATCAATATGGATATTGTAGAGAAATGTTTTCATACATAAATAAAATAAAAATACGTTGCTAGAAAAACGCGACTTGTTTGGCCTTCGTTGTTGTAACGTCAAGATTTGTGATATTGTTCTACACAAATTTTAACGGCCACGAACAAATAAACATGAATTGTGACGTATTAGAGAGTCAATGGAATAACCGTTTTGCGAGAATTTAAAATTACAAATTTATATAATCACGTGTTTACACGGCTCCGGGATACAAAGTGTTAAATGAGTATATTATACAAACAGACTGAATATTTGGTTCATCGGTTATTGTTGCAAAGTCAGTAGTACCCACTTTCTATATACAACCGAATGAGCATAAACCTATCTAGGTAGCAAGTACGACTGCTTGTAAATATCATGTTTCAGCGGTCTCAAACTAATTATTTTATTAATTCTATCTTCAAATTAAAGAAAATACATATTGGAAATAAAAATAAAATATTGCATATATAAATGTTAAAAACAAACATAAATTTTATTTTTATACATACACACACATATGCACCCACACACATACATAAATATACACACACATAAACGTAACATATCAAAATAAGGGTGTACAAGATATTAAACGTTATCCAGAAATATTGCAACCATTGCGCATCGTCTATATTATATTATAATAACGAGCAAAAAAACACCACAAAAATATTTTTTTTGTAGGATTTTGCTTGTGAATGCATGGGAGCTCTTACCCAGTTGGAGGTGACATAAGAGAACGATGGTATGCTTTGATTTGTGTTTATTATATGTTGAATAATACAGATTCAGTAATTTTTTACATTTTTTTCACAATGGCGGTCTTCGTGGTGTAGTGGTCAAGACGCTTGACTCACGCACGGAAGGTTCCGGGTTCGATTTCCGGTGAGAACACAAAAATTAAAAATGTGATTTTTCTCAAGCCTGGGTGCTCTGTGATGTAATTCACCACTGTAATTAGGCCTCCTGGCCTGTTGTGGTGCAAAAAAAAAAGTTTAAAAAAAATGAGAGTTTCTAACTGATTAACTAACTTAAAAACTGAGGGTGCTACTATTTTTATAATAATTTTTAGTTTTTTGATAAAATCGAATTTTCTTTATCCCTGACTGTCAGCAATTTGACATCAGTAATTTTCATGTTTTGATATTTATTGTGTACATACAGAAAATGTGTGATTTTTGCACTGTCCTTAAAACGATAGTAGGTCATATAACAGTAAGTAATCGTTTTGGGGTGAGTCTTACATGTTTGTTAGGTATAGTAATAGAGTGGCATTACGACTAGGAATTGATTGCAACAAGCTTTATTTATTATTTTTAAAGTAGTAACGTGATTTCTGTCAGTGTTGAATAATTTTATCCCCTAACTAAAGTTATACTGCTAACCCAGCACCCTATTTACCTAGGCAAAATTCTCAATCGAATACAATAAATCTGATTTTTAAGCTACAGAACACCTGCTTTCGAAATTCGCCAGTGGCTTTAAAATCAGGTGATTGGCATGGCTTTGGAGGGTCCCTCCCCATCCCCCCCTTCCTTTCACCAATAGCCCACCCCATTGAAACCCTTATGGTCTAGAACTCCGCAATATCGTGGGAACGCGAGTCCCATAACAATTCGGTAGGAACTCTATAGTTGCATGGCGTTGTGTTATTACATTATTGATCATGGTGTCACGGAAATCAGCATCAAAGTTATTCGGGTATTAAATATAAAACGATTATCGAAATTCTAAGATAAAAAATATTTTTATAGGGTGTCTTCATTTGATTTTCATCTAAGTTTACAAAATAATACACTATTTAAAAAACAACTTATTTTGAGTTTGCACAAATGTTTGTAGACAGGCGTTGCTTTAAATGTAGGCGAAATAATTTAATAATTTAAAAATTTATTATCTAACAACGCCCAGAGGGCTTTTACATGACAGGTATAAAAATAAAATTCAAGCGTTTTATGGTAAAAGTTAATATACAGGTGTCGATTAAAAGTATCGAATTATATTACACATTTATATTATAAGTAAATTCAACGTTAATTTAGTGCGCTGTTTGCGTAGAGGTATAATAACCTTTTCTCTCGCCATAAACGTAGCTGATCTAATTGCAAGACGCCTGTTAGCTAATTCATCTGGAATGCATATTTCCCTTAGATATACTGGAGCAGAGTTGTGCATTGACTTACGCATAAGCTAACAGAGTTTGTATTCCACCCTCTGTGAAAAACGTTTCCAGTGTAATTCCCTAAGTAGTAGAGTGATATGACTGAATTTAGAGATTCCGAAAATAAGTCACGCTGCGGCATTTAATACCGACTGAAGGCGAGTCATTTTGGTAGATACGTACATAATTAAATGTGTGTGAAAAATTATAACAGTTTTAGGCAAAAAAAAAAGCTTACGGTAGGTAGAATTTAAGTGTAAAAACCGAATAATGAAAAAAAAACAGATTGATTTATCCATACTTGTTTCTGAGCCTGTGAAGTTTGGTTTTTGTAAATATGATCAACATATAAAAAAAATAACTTACACACCAATTAACGCATGTTTTTGGTGGGTTGAAATATATATTGCTTTTATCAATAAGCCCGCATATATTCAAATATTTAGTATAAAGGTTACAAATAAAAACATTAACAGTCCTGTAAATGTCTAGACTTTCAATTTCCCTTCCATATGTTCTCTATCTCTGTTGTAAAATGTTTAACTCTCCAAACTCAAAGGAACATGGCTAACGCCATTTTTATGTTTAAAACTTTGAATGACATGACAGATTGCCCTAAGATTATATCACTTATTAATTTTAGAGTCCCAGTAACGCAGACCAGAAACCAATCTCTTTTTAAAATTTCTAAATTTTCCACTAAATCTTTTCAAAATTCATTTGTTAATAGAACCTGCAATATGTGTAATCAGAAACTAAATTGTATTGATATTAATAACATATCTTTAACTTCCTTTAAAAGTGAAATTTCCAAAAACAATTCAAGTTATGATGTTGCGCCGCGAATCCGCAGCCTATATTATGCAGGTTATGTGCAGTTCTGTATGTACGCACATTATAAATGTACGCTGTATGGTCAACTATATTTGTATTGTATATTATAATGTGCAACTGTGTGACCAATATTCAAAAGAAGATATATTTTGAAAAATATGTATTACATTTACATTTCTACTAATATTATAAGTTTTGTATGATTAGTTATTTTATGTTATGTATAATTTTTATGTGACAACATTTACAATAACAATATTATGTGGAAGCCTCTAATTGGACTTTATGAAATGTATTTATGGTATAATTTGTATCTTATAAATTTATAAATGTCTGTCGGCTTTCCAATGAAATAAAATAAAATTTAAAAAAAAAAAAAAAAAAAAAAATAACTAAAATATTTAGAATAACATTACGTATGTGAAAATTCTTGATAGAAATTCATTGTAATTTATTACAGAAATAAAAGACGAGTGAAACTTTAATCCCCAAATTTGGAATATCTTGGTTTTCATTGTTTTACCTTCTAACTGTGAAGCACTGCTTTATCGACAACAACGCGGAACATTGAAAAATTAAAAATTTAAGAGAATACGGTCCCTTTTAATTTATTTAAAAAATAAGGTGGTGGATAAATAAATTGACAAAGCCAACAAAAAATACTCGTTGACAGTTGTATTTAACGACAGCATTTTTACAAATGTAATACGAGCCTTAATCTCTGACAGTATATTATCCTTTAAGTATACATTTACATCAATGTTAAATATATCCTTCGAATTTAATTACGGTTGTTCTTAGTTACACTTTGAATTTAATGTCTTAATAAAAAGCGGATTAAAACTAAGCGAGTTAGTTTAATAACATCTTCTGTCAACAAAACGATACCGAAGGACGCAGAAATTAGTTACATCCACTCTTCTGTAGTGACAAGCAGATATTAGATAATATTTTTTGTTAGATTTTAACACTACATATAAGTACAGAAAATAACTAACATGCTTGATTGAGGATAGCAGAGAACAGATTTTTTGTCTTTTTTGCCTTTTATCTATCGTCATCAAATCAAATGCAATTTTCAATTCATATTTTCTTTATTCATCCTCCGCCACTACTTATCATTTTCCTTCATTTACTTCCCACTTTTTTCTTGTTTTGTCCCTTTTTCTTTTATTTCTCAATACGTAACAAAAAAAAAACATTTATGGGATGATTAAGAAATGAAAAAGATAAAGTGGTGTTATCATTTACAAAACAATCAAATGTTCACACATAAATTACTATTCTTCCATTTTTTTTTTATGTAATGAAGGGAACGTCAAAAATTTACAAATTCTTTAAAATAAAACGATGAGGATTATTCTAAAAAAAAAGTATTCTTATGTAGAAAAAATGTACTAAGAAATTGGCTTGCTCACAGTAAAGCAACAAATAAAATACAATGTAATAATTTATATGCATAAAATAATTAAGGGGATAAATACATTAAAAAATACAATCAAATTCAACCAACAATGTCATACATATGAAACTAGGAATGAAAAAAAGATAAAATTGCTAATAAAGAGAAAAGTGGAGTCCCGAAACTCATTGTATAAGGGGTTGAAATTGTAAAACGAGAAATCAAAGAAATAGAAAGCATTGAAATATTTTGAATTAATTTGAAAAAATATGTTCTTGATTAAAAAATGTAATGTCACTAAAAGTTTATTGAACGAACGTAATAAAACATAAATAATTCAAAAAAATATCTGAATAGCATTACTTCAATTACTTAACATTTTATTTTTCAGACAGTTTTAATCATCGTCGCTTTATTTTTTATGTTTGTGTATTGGCCATGAAAATGTATTAGGTGAAATATTTTTACAAGATAAACAAATGAATAAATTTGAATGATGAAGCCCTTTAAATATTTTGAAATAAATTATATTTATATATATTTTTATTTTTTACATTTATTGCATAAATAAATAAAGATATCTTATAGCAGGGAATTTATATAAAACTAGTAAGTTGTGAAAAATGAATACGGAGCGTTTTCTGGTTAGAATAGTATCCATCTTACATGGCTCAGCCTGTTCTAAGATGGAGATTTTTTTATGTTTTAAAGTATAAGTAGTTCTATACTAATATAACAATAACAATAAAAAAACTAAAACTACATAATTATAAACGCATATTAAACCTTTTGTATTTTTTTTCTGAAAGAAATGAAATAATAATCTTTCATTGTTACTGACGACTGCATAAATTGTATGATGGTGGTCGGTTTTTGATGATTATACGCGGTTTTATTCTGTGTATTTGCGGATACAAATAGATCGCCGCATTATACTGCCTTTACCAATCCTACCGAGGGACTATGCTGGAGGAAATACATACACACCTACATAATATATTGTAATATACGTGTGTGTAAGTAAGACTACTACATACGTTTTCCTTGGAGAAATATGTGGATAGGGGAGTATTGTTCCACTCAACTAGATTATAAGGGGCCATATTGTGTTCGGTAACAGGGCATATTCTTACGTGCGCTTTAATAATAATAATAATGTTGTAATTATTTTTTATGATTTATTTATTAAAAATAAAAAGATCAAGAAGACGTTTCTGGAGAGAGCGCGTGGAGAGAGCAGATTTAGAAAGAGTGGTGAAAATAGTGGCAGGTGATATACCAGTTGGCAGCAGACCCCACGGAAGACCACCAAAAAGATGGGGGGACAGTTGGACGTCCGCATCCCAGGAACAGGCTCCGAGCAATAACAAGACGCAGTCCTAAAGAAAGCGGAAGAAGAAGAAAATAAAAATACATTAATTTACTCTCCTTTAACGGGGAGACAGGCAGTTTAATACTTTTTATATTTTTAATTATTTTTTTTATTTTAAAAGGAAGTATGTAAACAGATCGATAAATGGATTTCAAGTTTTAGTGGTAATGACATAGGATTTCGATATTTCTGGTGCATTTATTATTTATTTGTGCATATTTGTGTACATAAACATATTCTTATGTGCGCTCTAGTAATGATACTGTATATCAGGGGCGAATCGTCAAAGTAAGCGATTACGCACAGCTTACCATTATATTTGACTTTAAATTATAATAATTTATAGTAACCATGTTTATGGGAAAATATATAAAGTAATTGTTATTTATTGTAAATCACCGTTTATATCTTTCTACAAAAAAATATCTATGAAGTGCGCCCAGCGCCAGCGCCCAGTCCATTCTCACTGAACGATAAAACTAGCCGATTACCTCAGCTTATTCTTCCATACAAAAAAGTACACTGTATTTTTCGTCTTTAACCCAAGTCGGCTTTTTTAGTACTAAAACAAACTTGCAGATTACAAATATTTTTAGAAGATTCTCTATTTGGAAACTAGTATTTCGAACATTTTTTCCGAAGGACTATTTTTTTTTGATGGGATACCGTTGACATATTTTGTATCACATAGGACAGGTGGCGTTCGCAGTGGCCGTTTTAGGCATGATTCATTTTAAAAGAAATCAACCAGTGCTCAAGTCTTGACAGTACTGTCAATGACAGATCATAATGAAAATATTTGCTAAATGTCATTGTGGTATGTGATAATAAACTTTTGTATGAATTTAGTATTCTATTAAAATAGTCTAGAATAAAGCTACGTATATCGCGTGGTTAGTAATAATTGTTGTTTGAGTTGATTTTCACAGAACCACAGAAAAAGTAGTAATTTATCACTACATTACTTACATGTTATGTAAGTACTTATATGTAGTACAAATTAATGAACATTTTTAATAGATTACCTATAAAATAAATCACGGCTCGCCACTGCTGTATATACGTGTATCTCATTTATTAATAATTTTATATGTATTATGTCTTAAATTGAAGTTTGAAAAACTATCGAAATACATAAAAATGTTTTATTTAAGTAAATTATATTTATGACAAAAAAAACCTTTAAAAATACATTATTTATAGCCCCAGAACGCGAAATCAATCTCTAGTTGGGCAGTTTAGATGACTCACAAGCAAAAACAAAAAATATGTATGTGTACTTTTCACTCAATTCATTAAAAATGTGAAAATGTAACAGTTGAAAAAAATAAGGAATTTTATTTATCTTTTATATTTAAGAAGTTTAATTCGATATATCTCTCTTAGTTTTTTTTAAATGATAAGGTTGTATTTTTTGTAATCATCAAATTGACATTTTCACACCGGATTTGGAAAGGAAAATTTGTATAAATATACAGGATATTAATACGAAAACTATTTATCTATGATACTTGCTATGCTAAGAATGAATGTGACGCCAATATACCAAAAAAACTGCATAAGAGAGAGCGCGAAGATAAAGAAAGACAGAGGTCCTCTTTTGTGGCCAGTGTTTGTGTAAAAGACATTCAGTCGAATATTGGCAGTGAGCGAGGGTGCACGAAAGATGACCGGCGTATTTATGATTCATAATTTATTTTATTTTTATTTTTATAAATCAAGGAAAAGTATGTCCCTATGTTCTTTTTTAAATGTCTGAACTTCAGAATATTTCGTCTTTTGCTTGTGGTAATACGATATTACATCACTGCGCGCAAAAGGTTTTTTTACCACAGCCCTTTAAGAACTCATAATTTAGTTGTTGCACCGGCAATATATGTTAAGTAAGATTTTAAGAAAAATGGAGGAAATAATCTGAACAATGAATCTCTTGGTGATGGATTCTAAAAAAAATACTTTTTTATTGATTACAAAAAGAAAAATACGTAATTATATCTTTAGAAAATATTTAAGTATATTGGGTTGAATTGTTGAAATAAACACCCAAGAGATAATGCTGGTGCAATGACGATATAATACTTCTTCTGGAGCGATTTACGAAAGTGATTTAATGAATATTGATATGGATTTAATTTCATATTTAAAATTTTAGATATTATGTTTTTGATAAAAAAAAATGTTTTCTTATCACATAGGTCTCTTCTTCTTCTTATTATTATTATCCCGTTTCTCTAAACGGCTGGATATAAGCCTCTTCTAAATTTTTCCATGTTTTTCTGACCTGGGCACTTTGTTTCCATCCATGGCCCACGACTTCGACAACCATCTCCTCTATGGTCCTCCATCACATAGGCACTAAGGATTTATTTAAATTTAAAATATTAAGAGAACAATAAAAGCGTCCACTCCTTTCTCTAAACTATTGATAGAGACTCGCGTCTTATTTCAGTTTCGTATAGGTATTCACCATCAATTTTTTAAAACTATTTATGAAAAATGTGATATTTTTTTATTGGGTATTAACATAAATTGTCTCCGTTTTTTTTTCCAAATGAGCATCAGAAGTAATACGTCGTTTGAAAGAAAATTTAATGCTCAATAAGAAATTGTATTTGTTTTTACGTTACATGCATTATTTTGTTTGATTACAAACCCTCAAAATGAAATTTCAAGTAGACGAAAGTAAGTGTTTTCGACACCTCTTGAGGAAAAAAGCTGTCAAAGCTGCTCGTGATATTTACCCAGTATGGTGAAGATGCTATAAATAAAAGGACAGATCGTCGATGATTTTTGCATTCACTTGTACTCCAGTAGTACTTCAGTCTAAGATACTCTAGGATATAAAATAGCATCGTCCGTAAGTTTACTTATTTATTTATTTTAAAAAAACAAACAGTCGACAATGATATAATAACATAAAAAAGATACGGTTTAAAGAGAGACCATCGAAGTTTTTAAATAAGAATCATACATATTAAATTGTGGTACAACAAAAGGCTGTTTTCGTATGAGAGTAAGTGTAGAGATGTGTTTATGTGTATTTGTGTGGAAGTAAGTGTTCAGGTGTGTGTAAGTGTGAGCATTATTAAATAGTAAGTGGGATCGTATCGCAGCCAGAAACAATGAGTCTTAATTTATTTTAAAATAAATAAGGGGCTTGTAAAATATATCAGATAGATAAAAAAAAGCATTATAGTTAGAGCAAGAACGATAGACGAAAAATTGTTGTGCATAGTTAGATATAGTGCGTCTATTTTCAGGGGAATAAAATTATTTTGTTTTGGCAGTAAGTACAAAGCGTTTTATTGTTTTTATAATCTAGGTATTTAAAAAATTTTCGTTGAACATTTTCAATCCTTTCTTTGTTTATGTATTGTGCACTTCACACAACGGATGCAAACTCCAAGTTACTGTGTACAAAAGTGTTGTTTAAAGTTTAGAATGTATTTGGTTTTTTATAGGGTTTGGAAGTTTTTTAAATGAAGCCCAGCATTTGGTAAGCTTTTTTAACATTAGAATTTATGTGAGACTCAAACAGCAATCTTCTATCAAGAAATATCACTAAAATTATATTACGTATATAAATCGAAATAGATGCCAATTATCGTGATAGTTTTTAAATAAACTAATTAGGTACTTTGATCAAACAGCATTTAAAGTCTGTTAAAGATTCAACTCGCTCAATCGAACGATTAACTTTATCATTATGAATTCAACTGCCGAAATCTTAGGAATGATCTGCGGGCGAAGTTTACTTACCAGCGAACAAAGCAGTCAGACGAGGCCTTGGGAAATAAAACCTTCGTTAACTTTATGTCCGGGTATTTGGCCCAGAATTTGTATGGCCAAATCCGCCGGTTGACATTAACCTGGTTATGAATAATTGAAACAGTGATTTAGAATTCGGCTTAACGTCGAAGTAACTCGAGCCGCATTGAAATTATTCGACGTAATCTGGCAGTTATTGTTGATTGGATTTTGAACGATAACCGCGGCAGGGGGATGTTTTATTCCATACATTGGTACATGGAGGGTGTGGTCGCGCCCCAGACAAGTTGAGGTAGTATGGAATAATGAATAAGGGTGAGACAATATGTATTTTTAAGCCCCCTACTCATAGATTTATTTGTTGTAACGGGTCGATTTGGGAAGATTGTTCGTAAAAGAGCTGAGAATGAACGTGAAAAATAAATTAAGTGTTCAATGACTGATTGTGTTTATAATAATACGTTTTTATATAATAGATATTATGTTTTAAGATACTTTTGTGAAAATGTTGAATTTTTTTAGAATAATTTAGAGAAGGGAATGTGAAAGTCTAGGCATTTACATGGCTTATGATATGTCAAAAGCTGGTTTAAGTGGCCACTTTGCGCACTGAAAAACATTCACAATTATGCCCATGTTTGAACATCCATATTTCATTCATTGAAAAACATTTCAATAATTTTTATCACTAAAATCTTATGCACACCTGATAGAGTATAAGGCTTTGCGTTGTTAAATCAAATACAGCTTATCTTGATCATCTGTAACGAGAATGCAGGGTGACTAGTCTTTAGCCTAAGGTATCAGTCGAGGAAGAATGAAATATTTCAGTCGTAGCATATTAAAAAGTGGTTTTAAGGAAAAATAATTTAAAAAATCTTTATGTCATAAACATAACGATCAATGTAAAGACAGATACTCGGTGCATGTCTAAGAGACAGAATAAGAAATAAAAAATTAGGCTCCGAATCGGAGTCGTGAATATCATGGATCGTGCAGCAAAATTAAAATGGCAGTGGGCAGGACACTCGGCGAGGCAAAACGATGGCAGGTGGACACCCAGAATTATAAAGTGGAGACCATGGGTAAACAAAAGAAGTGTTAGAAGGCCACAAAAAAGATAGGTCAACGATATTGCCTCAATAGAAGGTAAAACATAAATGGTGAAAGCGGGTGATAGGAAGGAATGGAGATGTTTGGAAGAGACCGACATCCAGCAGTGAAGAGAATAAGGCTGAAGAAAAAGAAAAATAAAGAATATCATTAAAAGTATTAAATAATAACGCTTTTTTTTCTTTTCTTTTCAAGATTTTATTGCTACAAAATATTTATCCTTATCAATTTGATTATATCAGTATATATATTTTTTACCTAACCAATAATTTTTAATAATAATATGTGAAAAGTTTTTTTTGTCTTTTAGTGTTATTCGATATTGTTTAAATTTATTTTTGAACTGTTTTCCTTTACTTTTTTACAGGTTCAAAATATTTCTGTTATAAAACCTTAAAAAAAGTATTTTTATTAAATATATTTTTTTTCTTACTGTTAATCTTTTCAGACTTCAAAAAAATGTAAATAACTGTTTGGTAATCATTTGTTTTAAATGCTTTATTTGATTTATAATTCTACTTAAATGTATGTTTATTGTTGTATTTGCAACTAATATGTAAAAGGCACTTAGTGCCGTTTATTTCAATTTTTAAATATTTTTTTTTTTAATATTAGGACGATGTAAATTAACATAGTACTAATTAACCATTACTGTATTGAATTTGATATTTTGAACATAAAATATATACATGGATGTATAAAAATTAACGCTTTTGCTCCAAATTTTGATTTTTGTTGCCTTTGAAATGATTGCAAATAACTGAGAAATTTAAATATAAAACTTTGTATAAATCCAAAAATTGCAAACACACGCGTTCAAAATTGCAACTGACATGAATCATAGACAAAAGATTGTTTTTATTTTGCTTTTCTCTTAAATCGATAGATAAACTCTCTTAATAACT